>NC_092566.1:15497500-15780000 GCF_037975245.1 Apostichopus japonicus
AACTGTGATTACTTCTTATTTTGGTGCGCTGTATTTGTGCTCTCGTTCGTTATTCCTGGGATGAACTATCTCTCCACCTCTCTACTTCTCCCTTCCCCTCCCCCTCCCCTCTCCCCTCCCCCTCTCCCCACCCCTCTCTCTATAATCTCTCTATCTTTCTGTCTTTCACTCGACGTCAGTCGGTACTAAAACCTACATCCAGATAGCAAAGTTTGATACTGTACGAGGTTTGACTTTTCAGATTCTGTCAAAATCTTCATAGTCTGAATTTTCTGTCACACTGACCTCAATTCGTTTATTTTCCGAACATTAAGAAGAAAGTCAAAAATGCAAATGAAAAAAAAAGGTCGTTCTGACTTGATACAGGACCAAACTTTAATTACCTAATATATGTGATCCCTTTTCATCTAATCAGTTGGAAGCTCGGTAAAATAAATATATCTGTCTTTGTTTTTGGATTATAATGGTTGTTTCCCTACATGTTTGTTTCAACTGATGAATTACAAAGAAAACTGTTCAACAGAGCAATACGGTAAAGTAATATCACCCCAGGAATTGATTAAAATTGTCAAAATAATGACATACGGTAGCTCTAAGGCATCGGCATTATAATCTTACTTAAATCTTACGTATAACTCTTACTTAAGAAATGGAATATATTAATTACATAGAATAACTAAAACAAAAGCAAAGAAAGCCAAACATAAAAGATATGCACATAAATCAATCAAACAGAACATCTTATCAGAAAAAAAGGGGAAAAGAAAACCAACTTAAAAGATTACAACAAGATGGACAAAGAGATCAAGAAAGAGATTGAAAACTCCATCTCATAAAAATTTCTTGTTGACGAATCGTAGCATCGATATATATGCTTATAAATAGCTTTAGGTAATTTTGCCCCTTTTTATACTAATAGTCGAAACAATTTATTGATAAGAACCGTCCTAAATACTTTTTCCACGTACTTTGTTTGAAGGAAAGTCACCCAAGATAATCGTCTTGGCACGCAACCCAAACAACTTGATCTACATCCCCCCCCCCCCCCTTAGTCCCCCAGTTCCCAGCCCCCATGCAACGAGACTGTAAGTGTATGATCATCACGGTATTACGTCATCGGTGAGTAACACGAATCCATTGGTAAGGGAACTGATAATACAATTGATCAGGTTAAAGGTTGGTGAATGTTCTACTGCGTGCTATTCACGCTTGACCGCATGATTTTAGCCAAAAGGCCGAGAAGAGATCAACAATTTGCGATGACACGAGAAATTTGTATTCGCATCTCGATGCTAAGTTTGATCTATACGGTGCTCAATCCGATAGTGAACAAAAAGACAAACAGTTGATTTCGATGTGAATAAACAATTTTTAAACAAAACTGTTTTATTTGGTACAATAATTATTCGTAATTATACAGAGATTGATTATAAACAGAATAATGATCTCTACTATAGCCTTCTTTTCGACTATGGTGTGATTGTTATCATTCCAATGAAACCTAGCAAGTAGTGAGGTCGTGACATCGACCCCTGGCCGGCCAAAACAAGGTGGGCTTTTTTTTTGCAAGAGACAATCACGGTTCCCCATCTGAATTGGTGTCCCAAATTTTAAAACCAAAATAAAAGAAAAAGAATCCACAATAAGCTAAAATTGTAAATAGGATAGCCACCCGATGTGAATTGTAAGTAATGTTTTAAAAAAGTATTTTCAAAGCCCATCCCTGTTGGAACAAAAATAATAATAATCATGCGATAGATCGAGAAAGTCATATAAGCCTATGTGGTTCCATGTTTTTTTTTAGACTTGTTCAAGTCTTCCCATTGAATTTAACGTCATGTGTAAAGCCACAATAAATGGAAGTACATTTTATTTCTTCCTGCTTTGGCAAACCTTTCTTGCCGTGCCAGTAGCGATACTTTAGAAAAGCATTACGTATCCCGAAGGATTAGTCTGACGGCGCCAAAAACAGGATACTAACTGACGCTTCTACAGTTTTCCTCGTTGTTTTGGATTGAGACAATTTTAATTACGGAATCCTCTGACGAAAACAGTGACATTAGGAAACGCTACCAAAGATTATGTTCGAACAACAGTCATAACTTGATGGTACAAAATTATAGTTTGGGTGTAAGAGGACACCTCCAACAGTCACCCCCTCCCCCCCCCCCCCGCCCCCTCTCTTCGCCGCAAATCTACTTAAATATAATAATTTAGGCTACCAATCTAGTCCCGTGCCCACGCTAATGTTCTTTGCGCACTGTAAAACGTATGTAGTTATGTAGCGACAAATCTGCATGTCAAAACCATTCATCTTAATTTTATTATATATACACTATTGTCTTGAAAATGCACTGACAATTGTTGATTTCTTCATATAAAAGTTGAAAAACCGATCGGGCGACAACAAATTTGTAGCACCTTTAGAGTTATATCAGTATACCACCAACCCCTTACTGACACGTCGGGTAGCTTCCAATTCAACATTTTAACTCAAATTTGGAATCTTTTTAATTTAGAAAGTCATTTCAGATGGGAAAACCGTATATTGCTCTTGGATGAAAACCCCACCTTTCTATGACCCGGCCGGGAATCGAACCCCGAACCTCCCGATTACTATAATCCTCATTGCTTCAAATGCCACATCTTTCATCCACTCGGCCACAGCACCGGCTCAAGTCATTTGATAAGATTAGCAGTTTAGTCGCGAGGTCCTGAATGCGAGACACATCTAATCATCTTTTATTCTTTTCTTTTCTCTTTTTGTCGAACGGTTGAAGGGTCAAGATATATATATATATATATGTCTGTATTGCACTGGACCAGATGACAGACATGTATTATGTATAAGCTTTTGGTATTAAAACTAAGCTTACTTGTTTAAGAAAAGATAGAGCCCTGGCCACGAAGAACCAACGTTGTAAACTCATCCGCTTTCAGACCCACGTCCCCCATACATCGAAACTGTGACTGCCGTGTGGTCATGACGATGTTAACGTCAGATGTGTGTATATTATCGGAGTCTCTAACCTAAGGTAAGATACAAGTAACTTTAAAGCACTCCTTGGTGAAGTGTACTTAAGTCGCCATTATTCTGCAGGTTACTGCGATATCTGTACAAGTGTGGTTTTACCACGTTAGTTTTAAGTCGACAAGGTTACTCCGTAGGAATTTCACAAAGTCAGCCCTCTTGAAAGGCCGTTGGTTTATGTGGATATTCATATTATGCACATGCAAAAGATAAATTATCGTTAATAATATGTATAGAGCCTTAGCCACTGAGGGAATGGAGCACGTGCCTCTCTCTCTCTCCTCCGCCTCCAAACTTTCTTCCAAGTGGCTTACATTTGATAACACGCACAATCAAAGTTGTATACACTGGCAACACTTTTACACAGTTTAACTACACAACTTTCTACATCTAATACCCCTGATCCCCCTGATCTCAAAGGGGAAAGGACGTCACCCAAGTTTTGTACCCCCCCTCCCTCGCCCAAAAAAAAAATTTTTCTTAAAATGGGAGTCAAAAGATTTGGCCTTGCCCCTCACAATGCGAAGACCGGCTGCGCGCTTGACATTAATGTAATATATATATATATATATATATATATATATATATATATATATATATATATATATATATATATATATAAAACCACTCAACTTGAACTGGGTATAAGAAGTATTATATTTCAAACTCTTTACTAAGTTTACACCTCCTTCATTGCCAGTATTATCCACACCTCGCCAAAGTGCTCAGCACTCATGTAGGAAAAGCTTTTAGGATAACAGAAGTACATGAATTGCCACGAGTATGAAAGCACAGTTCAGAGACGAAAACAGAGTGAATAAGTTAAAGGAATACCCCCACTCACAATCTTATATCGATCAAAGTTATAGTTATAGTTATATATATATATATATATATATATATATATATATATATATATATATATATATATATTATATATATATATATATATATATATATATATATATATATATATATATATACATATATATATATATATATATATATATATATATATATATATATATATTCAGTTGTCCGATGATCGCTCAACGCGTGAAACTGAGTAACAACTACTAGTGTTCCACTAGTCTCAACTATAGTCTCATATATATATATATATATATATATATATATATATATATATATATATATATATATATATATATATATATATATATATATATATACAAAGAAACAAATATACAAAGAAAGACACATAGGAAAAACAGGCACTGACATACGAAACAATTGATAAAGTAAAGTGTTCCCTTGAGTCAATAATTCTACATCACACACAATAAAACAGCAAACCCCTTCCTCTCTTGCTCTTGTTACCTATCCCCTCCTACTCCCCTCCCCCTCCCCCCTGTTCCCATTGACACTTCCTCACCTTCCACCCTTTTCTTCTTCAAAGTAGGCAGCATTTTCCTTTTACAAGCACCATACCTGAGTGCAATTGTGAATATATATATAGCTTTAAATGTTGACGATCAGTTCAAACTGCTCCGTGAACAACCCACACACTCTCTCCTTCCACTTCTCCCTCGTCATTTCAGAAAGTAGAATATAATTACATGTCCTGTGGGTGAAAGACATTAAGCAGCTTTTGCCTGTAAAGATTCTAGAAATATAGTAGTTCAAACTATTCCACCCTAGCGTTTCTTTACGTTTTACTGCTATCATATACAACCCAAGCGCCGAACATCTGAACATTTAATTTCATGGCATATTTCAGTCACGTTGTTAGTAGACTGAATGTTTCGTATACGAAGGAATTCGAAAGTTCTTGTTTCCATGCATAGAAAAAATCTGCCAGTGCCTTGTAATTTGGCCACAATGTGGATGATATAACGGCAACCCTACTTTTTAAATATTAAATACATTTTGTTGGTATATTCTTGTGTATGAACTGCTAAGGAAAAAACAATTCACTTCCACAAGTGGCGTACGCAAGGGGATGGTATAGGGTTGTGGTGGGGGGGGGGAGAGGAGAAAGGCCCCACTCCCATGATCAATCGGGGAAATACGGTTTAGTCGGAGGGAATATTGGCATTCAACCAGTGAAAGATTAAACAATTACCACAGGTGTACATCCCCCCCCCCCAACCTCACCCGACCGTTTTCCAACCTCACATAAAGTGTTTATCAGCACGATTATATCTTCTTTCATAGACGTATTGCAAAGTCTAAATATCCATCAGTATGCACCACATGTCTAAATAATATATTTTATTTTTATTTTTTAAGAGAATCGGCTTCAACAATCCTAGGGCTGCACCCATTCTTGTCTAAAATCTTTTATTTGTCACTGTCCCTGGCATAAAATTTCAGTCCCCTACGTCAATCAGTCGGGGTTAATTTGAATTTGTACAACTGTATGTACTTTCTATATTCCTGAACGTTTTGTATAATTATCATCGATAGCGAAAACGCAATAGTCATCGTCATCGCCCCAATCAAGAACATAATCGTCATCGATGTCGCCGTCATCGTCATCAAATTGGTAGTCCTCGTAATCGTCATCACCGACGACACCACCACGAGTAGCGATGTATATATATATATAAATCATCGTCGTGTTTATCATCGTCAACATCATTAGAGACGTCTTCATTGTTGTCATCATCGTCATTAAAGTCGTCATCATCGTCACTGTCTTCGTCACCACCAGCGACGTAATCATAATCAGATTCTCACCATCGTCATCATTATCGTCAACGTCGCCATCATCACGATCACTTTCATCATAAATTGAATCATAAATAGTATAACAGGGGGCACACCATTTCAAATTCACATTGACTTCAATTTGTGTAATATTATTTCTTCTTCTTTCTTTTTTTCTTTTACAATATTTGTTAAAGCAGAGTATGTTCTTGGTCGGGAACTTTACGATGCCTAGAAAATATTGCTCAGGTTAATAAGTTGTCAATTTTTCATATTCCTAGACTTTGTCTCCAAAATGAAGCGACGGAGCATGTAAGTAGTTAATCCCATGCCGACTTTTTCCTTCATATGTTTTAATAACTGAATCACATGTTCGGGCCAAGCAACTTGGAAAGATTAAAACATTGTCATTACCAGGCGCGTATATCCAGGTGGGTTGCGAGTGTCCTCCCCTCGCCCCAAGTAACAAGTTACGGAAGTTAATCATTTCGAACCACAAGCGCCCCTCCCCCCCCTGCTTAATATTTCTCCCCCAAGGTAGTTTGTTGCTTCGATCAGTTACGATACAAAATGAATGTTGTTTGTCATTGTGGACAAGAAGAACTGTGTATTGTATTTTACATTCCATCTGAGGACCCAATTGTTTCTATTGTGATTATCCGACTACCCTAGCCTTAAGAATACCCCTTAACATATGATTCTTCTGGGGACGTGGCGATTCTCTTCAAATGACATCAGAGGAACAGTAATTCGTTTGCTCAAGTCCTCTGAATGCGAAAGAAGTGCACTAATAAGTCACACAGACACCCTCTAACACGCACACACACACACACCCACGCATACACACTTTTCTCACTGTATCTCTGCTCAGTATGATAAACAAGGACAAATAATTCCAGCAAGAATCGTTGAACTTGACATTTAAGTTTTTCTTTTTCTCTTTTTTTACTTTCAAGAGCTGTATGGAATCCTCCAGATTTCTATAGCTTGCGGCAAGAATACGTCTTTGAGGAGACCAAAAGGGCCACACGAAGAGTTTGTGATATTATATCTTGTACGCGATACGGTAGCTGCTCGATAAAGGTACGACTCTTCTAATATACTTCTAGTTTACTATTAATAAGCGACAGGAAAAATAACCAAAGTTCTTGAGAAATTTCAAACCATCCATCGCAAGTTACTATCTAACCTTTTTCAATCTACCACTTAACATCGGGTAAATGTTCACTTTGAAGAGATACTGACGTGTGAAACCATTCAAAGAAACTTGGGATAAAATATTGGTTTTGTGGCTCTCTATTCTAGTATTTTTCTGGATACATATTCAACCTATATATATATCTAATATATATCTTATATATATCTATATATATATATATCTATTACTATCTGTCTATCTATATATATATATATATATATATAAGCATATATATAAACATATACATACACATACCCCTTCAAGGTGCGCCTATTAAGCTGATAAAATATAATTCGATATTGAGTTAAGAACGAACCTTGATAGCAGATTTACCTTACCTTAACGTTAACCTTAACTATTGAAGTCTTACTCCTTTTTTGTGCGAATGCTTTATCGCTTCAGGGAATCATCAAATTTGGTTCTTTCTGAAAGATCTTTTTGGTTTAAATTACTACCTTTATGAAACATGGGAAGGTAGTTTTACCGAAGCGGATTTAAGGGAATGAAAGAAATCCTTCAGTTGAGCTATACTGATACGAATATACCACTAAACACAGGATTACTAGTATTTTCAATGTCGATTTATCCCAAGGGCGGCCAAATTATTACCTTTTTTTGTGTTATACTGACCACATAATCTATTCGCTTTAGTTATTTACTCTCTTTCTGGGTCCCCTTGTTATGTCACAGTGACGTAAATGCATCGGTTGGTTTAAACGGTTTGCCTCAGTTAAATTTAAATTTACGCACGACGGCTAAAAGAACTTAAGACTTGGACCATAGCGGCCACGATTTTGTCGAATTTTTCCACTAATTTGATAAAATATCGTCCCAGAAAATGACCGGGTTATATAAATAATATTGACAAACAAGACATACATATCCCACGCCTACTTTATGAATATGTTATTATCATTTAAAACCTATCTGCGTCATGTCGATGACATCCTGTCGAAGCTACTTTACTCAGGACTACAAAACAAGACATTGAAAGAATAACATATATACTTTAAGTAGCATTTTTTTTTTGCATTGATTTGTTGACTCAGCGTCTGTTCCAATTGTCAATTTAGCCTGTTTTCCCCGTTTTCGATTTGAGGTTAAATAGTCTTCCACTGAATTTTTTTTTGTATAGTGTCTACCAATTTGAAAACAAAATCCGAATTTGGCATGCTTCATATATATGCTTTATATATATATATATATATATATATATATATATATATATATATATATATATATATATATATATAAAGCATATATATGAAGCATGCCAAAATTATATATATTCATATATATATATATATATTTATATATATTCATATATATATATATATATTTATATATATATATATATATATATATATATATATATATATATGTATATATATATATATATATATATATATATATATATATATATATATATATATATATGTTGATACTAGATGAGACTAGTGGAACACTAGTAGTTGTAACTCGGAGTTTCACGCTTTGTAGCGATCTTCAGACAACTGTAGTTGTCTGAAGATCGCTACAAAGCGTGAAACTCCGAGTTACAACTACTAGTGTTCCACTAGTCTCATCTAGTATCAACATATATTCCGCTCTGTCCAATGGACATAGAGCACTCTGCGCCAAGATAGACGCCAACCTACTCTATATATATATATATATATATATATATATATATATATACGTAAGCATACAGTTATCCCTCCCACCCAAAAGTAACATGGTCAGAATTGATATGTTATTAGTTTGTCGCCATGAAGTCATGATAGTATCAAATATCTCCAGAAAAGTTGATTACTTTTCAAAACTAAAACGAAACACAACTTGATATGTAGGACTTGTTTAGACATAGGTTCATACCTGTAGCTTCTCGTAATGGTTGTATAGCTGTAAGGTCTACATATATAGGTCAACATATATAGGTTATATATAGATCTTTCAACGTACGTACGATATCTTGCGTCACGTATGGAGATGGATTTTGTAATTGTTATAACGTAATTACAGTAGGCTATACCGTGGTTGCAGTTTTCTTTTATTTCTTGTCAGTGTATGTCCTAGGGTCTTTTTTGTTGTTGTACTTATTACTACTATTATGTATATTTCAATCACAACCGTATATACATCAATTTATCGAAAATTATTGGACTTCCTCAATCTGACAATATAGAGGAACTGTAAATATTACGACATTTACTAGTTTCCTTCAAATTTACCAAACATCAAATGAGGATTTTTTTAAATCTTGTAAGTAATACTGGCTTGATAAGAAGGAGGTGAGGTATACTATAGTCCCTGGACCAGGGGTAAATAAGTGGGGGGGGTTCTGGGATATATATGAAATGCAATATAATGTATTCTCAATTTATACTCGCAGTTGTGGTGGAAAACGTTTTGCCTCAAAACAACCAAAAATAATTGGGTCTCGGTAGATCAGGTCAGTAAAAAACTTTTCACACACTCATGAATGTACCACGAATATACGAAACCTTTAATAAGAGGAGGAAGGGGTGGGGGGGGGGGGGCAGATGACATAACTGCCCTGACTCTCAAAGCCTATTTCAATTGATAAGTGTAATACACCCGGCAAATTCGTCATTCTGGTTCTAAACGAATATTCACGTGCTAGAGATGATGTGAAACTCGTATTAAAAAAAAATAAAGAAATATCATACTTTTCGTTGAAAATCCCGTCTCAATACCTTGTCTCAATATCATTGAAACCTAAAATATATGACATGTTTTGCTAAGCTGACAATGTTAGCTGTCGGTTTTACTTTTTTTTTTCACTCTGTAATTTAATTAACTCTGTGTTGCCATATGCATTTTACCAAATATTTCCAAATTAAAAATTCATTTATTTTCCGAAATCAATGAAACTGACATAAAATCATACATTATTTTAATTATTGAAACAATTATTTTCCTTAACTCCTTAAAAGAGAGATAATTGGCGATTATTGGTAATGGGAACTCCATCACCGGCTTACGCGTATCGGGAGTGCCTCGATTCTTTGTCATTTAGTTGGCCATAATTACCTTAGTTAGTTCACAATATGATATTAATTGAACAAATTCATGTTTTGTATAAGACGGTAATTGTTTTAATAATGAATATCTCTTTCTGGCTCGGTCAAAATTATCGAGAACAAAAGCAAAACAGAAAATGAACTTTAAAAAAAAAAAAAAAAAAATGTCCATCGAAGCGATATGGTCACATTGCCAACTAAGACCATTACATAGTTTGCTCCATTTTACGCGGAGAAGAACCTAACCTGTGGGTTATCAGATTAAAGGGGATTATAAATTAGTAGCAGACTAAAAGAGATCGGTTTATGATAAAGTACCACTTCAACCTCAAGGTAGACTACCTTGCAGTCGTTTACATCAATATGTTAACTTGTGACAAACACTCATTGTCATAACATTTCTATGGTCAGTACCAGACAGATAGGTAGTCTATACTCCGGAACGGCCAAAAATAATAATAATAACAATCATCATCATCATCGTCATCGTCGTCGTCATCGTCATCGTCATAATCATCGTCTTCGTCGTCGTCATCATCATCATTATCATCGTCGTCGTCGTCGTCGTCGTCATCATCGTCGTCATCGTCGTCGTCGTCATCTTTGTCGTCGTCGTCATCATCATCATATTCATCATATTACAACTGCTAGTTTTTTAACACTTGTGACCAATTTAGCGGCTTTCGTGTCGCTTTTTTACTTTCCTTAACGATGCCATGGGAACTGACATTTAGAAACAAGAGTTAAAAGCCTAAATGGAATTCTGCATTAATTGAAAGCTTTCGAAAGGTCGCTGATCGATGAGTCATGGAATGTTCCATATATAGTCTTTATTCAAATTAGAAACAGTGCTTGGAACGGTTGAATTTCATTCTGAAAGGTATACTGATGCATTTGACAACAAGATGGCTCCCAATGGGAAAGACCACGAAGTACTGGCAAGTGCATTTACTCCATAAATGTCGCCAAACTTTTACAGCAGCGAAATCATTGAAAATGGAGACAAATACGTGCTAAAGAGGCAAAATTTCGCGTATAGGGCTGGCTGATATTGTTTATATAGAAAGTTAATATTTTAGCGTACTAATTATATGTATTTCCTGGTGTGTAATGGACCTCAAAGGTTCTCCTTTTACGTTTGGGAGCGTTAAAATTAGAGATTAAATTGGTCTCATAGGGGGAAGAAATTACTTAGAGAATAATGGATCATATAAGCACATTGAAGATTATTATTTGTCTTTCTTCATAACATCTTCAATATTTGTGTGAAAGTGTTGACTTACAAAGATCAGTATTGGCCCCAAGGTTTAGCAGCCTAAAAATTGCCTGAAGGGTTTTTGGGAAAGTATTTTACTAGTATAACATCATCTCCAAATTACTTCAAATTCAACGGTATATAGTAGATAAAGTACTTGTCGAATTAGAGTGTAAGTGACGATTGTTTTACTTTTGCAAAATTTGGGGCCATTAATGATTACTTTTATGATAATTAATTATAGTCCACGCTGTAGACCACATCTGCCATACATGCAGAAACAATAACAGCACTGCTCGGTGTGGGTAGTTGACATTTCGCGGATATGCTACCTGTTATGGTGTCAATGCACTCGGAGTATAAATATTGTTACGAAAAGTTTCTTGAACATTAATTAAAGAGCACCCTTACTTTTGTTGCTGTAGCTTTTGGGGGAGGGTGGGGTGGCGGTGTTTCGGGTGGGGGGGGGGGCATTTTTGTGAAATAACTGAGTCATGACCTTATACATTTTTTGATTATATTAATTTTTTGGGGTTAAGTACATCGAACAATACCTTGAAATGCCATACCATGCAGGCAACTCCCTGGCCATACACAGAAAGTACATTCAAAATTTAAATGTATCTGTATTCTTTGTTCCTCAGTGCAATCACTAACCCTTTTACAATTGAAATATCTGCCTATACTGTTGATGGTGCCATACCTTAGCATAACGTCCAGTCATATTAAATGTTAAACATTTTTAAAGACATTTTCGGATCAATTGCCATGGTGACATCGTTCAAACTACTTTTGCTAGATGCGCGTTCTGAACTACCACCAAATTTGAAGGGGAAAAAATCGTATCTTCAAGATTCGAATTTTTCGAAAGATACTATATTCCCCGTGCTTATAAGGATGTGCTTTTTGAGAACAATTTCAGCAATTTTCTTAAGCACTTTTTCAGCCACCGAAAGATTCCTTTAGATATCCACCGATGAACGGACAATACCAATGAATATCTTCTTTTTTTTATTCGTATTTCATGTTTGTATCACGACACCAATTGCTGTCAAACTGTCTGTAAATTTGAGTTTTGCAAATAACAGACAAAAACGTGAATGAAATATATTCAGAAGACAACATAGTTCGACTCACTGTTCCACTTTTGAAGTACCCCGATGTAACGACAGCCCATAGAAAGGGCTGGGCGCGGGGCAAAGGTGACTGAAGGGGAAGGGACAGGAGCAGGGGAATGGGGCAGGGGCAGGGGTAGGACAGGGGCAGAAGCTTTTTTTTTTTATTTTAGTACTTTTTGCTAACGTTATAGAGCTGAATACCTCAACTGACTGACACCATGGTAAGGTTCTTCTGCTCGGGTTATTCATTTTATCATTCATGCAGTCTTACGGAATGCATTGCAGCCTTGTTATGAACTTCCCCGCGTCGTTTTATAAGGTGGTCCTACCGTGAATGCCTATGCACAGATATTTCGTGGTAAGCAAAACCACCATGTCATAAACAACTTCGATTCTCTTTGACAATATTGAGAGAAGAGAGTATGATTTCCGCTGTGAGCAAACAAGCTGGAAATTACTGTATCGAAGTTACAATTATAAAATTATGTAAGGCACTGTAGGGTAAAAATAAAAATAAAAATTTCTAAGCATGCTTTATACTTGGAAATGTCGCTTTTTCGTAGGGGGTATAGGTTAGTTTTTTTTTCTTCTTCTTCCATGAAATGAAATCATTAACTCGGGTTAACATGCAAATAACTGCATTGAAATGGAAAACTGTAACGTGTTTGTTGCCTCAAGAAATGCAGAAATAGATATTCACAGTTTAAATAGTGAGCAGAATATTGTCCAGATCACCCACGGTAATTGTGTGGTATAAACAATCTTGACGTTTCCAAGCAATTAAAAAAATTAAAAAAACTACACCATACTTGCACCAAACCTATGCTTAGCTACCATAGCACTTACACCACATTTGCAGCATGACTAAAAATGTGGACTATACTTAAAAGAATAGTCCAGGTCAAAATTTCTTTTTGATATGTTACAAGGGAACATAATCTAGGCATTCTAGTGAAATTTGCATTCAATTCATATGTACAGATATTGAGATATTGACAGTTGAAATTATATGATATTCTACCAAAAGTGGACTTGAAGCAAACAGGTGTAATGTCATAGTTGCACACTGACAAATAATGTAGGAATTGAATGCCAATTTTACCAGAATGCTATTATGGTCCTATTTAACACATCAAAAAAGAAATTTTGACCTGGACTATTCTTTTAATAATACGTAATAACAATAAAATATGTGACCGGAATATGCTTTATATCTTATAGAAGATCCTTTTTGAAAGTTTTCTTTTTACATTATTTCTAAGAAAGATAGTTCAGTTACCCTATGTGTAGTCTCAAGGTTAATTCAATGCGAGATAGTATTTGTGAGGTAATCGCTCTGTTGTCATTAGCAGGAATGGAAATAACTTAAGATTAAGCCCTCTAAAACATCATTCATCTCGACAGATGTCAAAATTTCATATTTATGATGGGTGGGCAAGTTTAATTCAAACTGACATACATCTGCATGGGGGGGGGGGGGGAATAGCGGCTCTCAAGACATAACTGCAGCATAGAGTTACGGAACATCTAAAGTGCCTTTCAGAGTTAAACGGGTTTATATATTTCTTCGTTCTTTCTTTCTGATTTTTCTCGATAAAGTATAACTGTCTAATAATCATTACTTTCAGACTCTAAAATCGTATCCTTTTCGCGCGTTTACCGACACAGTTATAAGTTTACCCGTTCTATGTTGTTCATTTGATTTTTCGACCTTGCAGACTTACTGACAGACTTTCAATCCAGCCGTTTGGACTTACTGACCTACCGCAATGTCTGAATAGTGCATGGTTTAGTCAGAGCAAAGCAAATACTTCATTTTGTCGACATTTGGGCCAGTCTGGACCCGTTTGATGTCGAACAACTTTGTAATGTATACATCTAGTCTTCTTTCCGTTAAACGGTAGGATAGCTGCGTGTTCAAATAGTTCAGATACTGTGTTAGTACCCCTACCCCCCCCCTGCCCCTAACACACACCTTAATAATCCATCTTTCTAATTTCAGCCTATCTGCAATGCAAGCAGGTACAAACCCAACCGGAAAATACCTGATTTTGAATTCAACGGTAATAAAATTAATATCCTGGTAGATACACATGAGATGGTTATCAAAGCTTCCTTAGTTGATATAACCGCATGACATCATAGTTTAGATTCCTCAGAGGTCAAATGTCAAATTAATTCACTCGTTCATGACTGTCGCTAATGAGTTCAGACGAGAAGATATGTGACATAAGTTAATAATAAGTGACTTTTTTTTATTGTTCTTTTTATTCATCACTGTCATAAAAAGCTGTTAAGGTGCATGTTACTGGGAAACGTGTTGTAAACACGACCAAATGCCTTTGATTAAGAGCTATAATAAATGCTTGAACTTCGTAGTAAGTATACCTTGGTAAAGTTGCATTCTTGTGGTTAAAAGGTGGGAAGTATCTCGTATGGCATAAAGTAAAATTTTAAGTACGAATTTATTGGACAAATTAATTGAAAACCAGTAAAAAAGTCTTCTACTCTAATATACCATAGCTGTAATGCATATTCAACAAAATATTATGATCGTTGGTATAACGAAAAAAGAAACAAAAATGAAATAAAATAGGAAGGTTAACGAGAATGCCTCTGTCTATAGAGTCTAGAGTGTGTTATTCATCTACATGAGCTAATACAAGCTCTGTGGAGTGACGTGCTAGCTAGTGCAATCTCTGTGGGGTGAGGAGATTGTCAAAGTGATTAGGTTTCGAAAGTTGCAGTTATAGTACGAAACATATTTATGTAATGTAATGTAAATAAAATCTTATATAGCGCACTACGCGCGATGCATCTGTGCGCTTTACAAACAATCTATACAATACAATGCCATAAAACATTAAATAGAAAAAATAGTAAATACATATACCATCTACAGAAATATACAGGAATATGAGATCGAAAAACTATTAAAAGTACTGGTGAAGCGTAAAGCGATAAAACAGAATGACTACAAAATCTACAATTTGAATGCTAAAAAGTGATAATTCCAATTGAAGTTAGAACCTAAAAACCAACACGACAGAACAATATAAAACAGATATAAACAGGAATATGAGATCGAAAAACTAATAAAAGCACTGGTGAAGCGTAAAGCGATAAAACAGATTGACTACAAAATCTACAATTTGAATGCTAAAAAGTGAAGATTCCAATTGAAGTTAGAACCTAAAAACCAACACGACAGAACAACATAAAAACTAAAAAATCCTAGAAACCATCTTTGTAGTGCTCTTGAAAGAGATGCGTTTTCAGGTGTGACTTGAAGGAGGTGAAGTATTAAATATTGACCGTTCTAACATTTTCTTGAACTTTGGCATGGCAAGATGAAACATGTTAAGTCGTCCATGGTATGAGTCTAAGGGGGATGGGTATCCCATTAGGCTCCCCCTTTGAGAAATTTAGGTCAAATGTAGGGTACTTAGATACAAAATGGTATATTGCAATGCCATACTATATGACACAATGTTGAACTAAGCATCGACCGTGTGTATTTTGTACCGCATATACATATCATATAATTATGTACTGTAACACTACAAAGTATTGTAATTGTGTGCTAAGGACTTAGCGAACCCCCTCCCCCTCCCTCCTCCACCCACCTCCGCTACTTTTATTCGTATACGCGACTTCGTCCCTGCTTTTGTCACCTTTTTCGAAGAGGTGTTAAGATATAACCTCGAGTTCGTTATTAATCTTGCTAGCTGTATTTATCGTGGACTTTAAGCTTCGTAGCATGACTGGACTTCAAACAATAATATACTAATTAGGCTTGAGAAAGGCGCAGTTATAATATACGAAACACATTAACGCGATTGGACAGTAACCTTTCTAATATTTTGAAAGACATGGTACGATATAAATAAAGGACAATAATATGTAAATCAACTTTTGTCCTCCCCTTTACGAAGGAGTGGTAAAAACCTTGGCGACCATCTTGAAGTATAGATTAGTACTATACAAGATATTAAATGATGACTGAATGCACAAGATATGTATTTATTGACCACTGCTTTTTTTAATCCAATAACCCATTAAGTATTTCAGGCTCATCAGTTAGAGTGGCTGGATTACTTAGACTAACAAACAGACCATTTGGGTCAGTTCTTTACCGTAGATGTAACACAAATTAAGAAAGGACAGCATCAGATGTTGATTGCCTCAAACAATATGTTTTTAAAATGTATTGTAAATTTGACAAGAACAATTTGAATGTCATACAAGAGTGCTCCGTTGTTCGTACGATGTTAAAAGACCGTGTTTTGGTAGTTATTAGCATTTTATAAAACAATGGATTTTAAATTAACATAAATACCTGTACTGCACGAGGGGACAAAGGCATTCCAGTGATTAACCATATTATATAGCTGAATATCTTATACAGGGGCGTATCCAGGATTTTCTAATCCGGGGGGCGCGAATTACTATCTAAGCGGAGCGCCACCATCGGTTGGCGCGCAGCGTACAAGAAAATTTCTGGTTTTGATACCACCCAGATCACCGGAAACGGCACTTCTCGGGCTTGAAAATAACCAACCAGATGTACACTTTTTGCCTGAGAACCAAGTGTTTCCCAATAGTTCTTTCCATCCATAACCTTTTTGAAGATTGTCACCAGTCACAAAACATGTTCGACCTCATCGCATCTCCCGTGGATCATTGCTGTTGTAGGTGATTCTACGTCGCGCCACACAATATCCGTCAGCCCCACTTTTCAAGGTTTTAAGCCCATTATTTGTTCAGAATTTGAAAATTCACGTTTCTCGTGAATAAACTCACCTCAAAACATATCCATAACGTTGCACAAAATTTCATCTATGGACAAACAATATAGAAAAACCTCCTTCAACCCCTAACAGACCGGTCAAAATTGCACGAGTAGAGGGAAGTGTGATGAAGAATGCTGGTCAGAAATTTTCGAAAATTCAGACACAGTTAATTTCTTGGTGTACAAATATTAAAACCTCTTATAACGGCTATTATAAAACTTCGTTGAAGGAAATGAAAAAATAGCAGATATTTCCGAAACCGAACACTACACACATAGGCGTAGGAGGCGGAGGGGGGGGGGGGGCTACAGCCCCTAATTCGCCATTACTAATGTAAAAGAGTTTTTACATAATTGGACCCCCATGCTTTTTCTCCATCTACATAAGACATTTCGTCGTTTACATTAGCATCCCGCGGTATACTGCGCAACTTTCACGGACCGTACGGTACACGATGGCATGCGATGTCATAACCGATGCTTAGTAGTAGTAGTAAGTTGAGTCTCGTCTATCCGACATGCTCAGTTATTAACCTCCGCCACGTATCACGATCTTGCGCAAGGTTTATTGCTTCCTCGAAATTGTTAATATTAATGTCCTTCAATTGCGACTTTAACCGATGCTTGCTTATATGATATTGACATTAACATGTTGAACGCGCGCGGAGCGCGAACATTTTTGGCTATTTTTTCGGGCAAGTCGGACAATTTTGAGGCTGTTCATCCTGGAACGCCATTTTCATGCTCACTGATATGATGTGATATCTACTGTTTGCTTTACAAATTCGAACAGGCTCGTAGCGAGGAATTTGCCAAGAGAGGGGCGAAGCCTGTAGGCAAATTATCTAAGCGTAGCTCCACCATAAGTTGGCGCGAAGCGTACAAGAAAATTTTGCCCGAAAATGCCTCCCAGATCGCTGGAAATGGCACTACCCAGGACCATTTGTTGGCGCGAAGCGTACAAGCAAATTCTTGCCGAAAATGCCTCCCAGATCGCTGGAAATGACACTTCCCAGGCCTTGTAAGTTGCATCTAAGCACTTTCTATTTTGAAATTACTAGCGATATCATAACAAATAATGCTGCAGGGGGGGGGTGGGGCGGTCGCCCCCTTTCCCGAAATGCATCATGTTCCCCGACGACACGGTCGAGTTCGAGACCAGCCACAGTTGGTTTCATAGCACAATTCTACAATTGTTTAAGGCGTATATACACACACACGCGTTATGACAGACCATATATAGTATATATATATATAGATCATGAGTGAGAGAGGAAAAATGGAAACGTCAAAAATGGAGTTGTCGGTGTAAGGGGTAGGGTGAGGCACACGCCCCTTCCGAAATCCTTGATTCGTCACTGGCTACCCTGTGTATATAATAGGGATCAGCGCTGTAATGATGTCACTGTTCCTCTTTCTCTTCCCGGTGTCTTTGCGTTTTCCTTCTACTTTCTCCTTTTCTTCTCTTTCTTTTCCCTTCCTTCCTCTCCTCCTCCTCTTTTTTCCCCTCTATTTTCCTTTTTTCTTCTCTTTTTTTTCTCTCCTCTTTTTCTTACCCGGGGGGCGCGCGCCCCAACGCCCCCCCTGGATACGCGCCTGTTATAGTTAAAATCATTAAATTTCTCATATAAACTGCCGGTCCTCTTTGTACTGTTATTACCTTCTTGTTCCTTATTGGCTTCTTATTTTTCCATGACAAATTTCACAAGTTTCTTCATTATGAACTGCTATTCAATGGCGTAGGAAGGTACTTTTGAGTGGGGGGCTGAAGACTGATGGCCGGCCTGGGGGAGGGGTCTAAGGGAGAGGTCTAAGGGGAGGGGGTGTCCCCCTCCCCTTTGGGGAAGGGGAGGGGTGTCCCCCTCCCCTTTGGATTTTTGCATTTCCAGGTGGCCTCAGATGCAATTTGGTGCAATATAGCACACTTCAACACCCACTCCATTTTGTAAATAATTTTGCATTTTCACCTGGCCTTAGATGCAATTTGGTGCTCCAAATGAGATTTTTTTCTCAGTTGGAAATGAAAAAGGGGTTTTCTGACTTGCGGAGCAGGGGGGGGGCGGAATGATACTTCCGCCCCCCATATTTTTCACTGGGGGGCTGGCTCCCCCAGCCCCCCGGTTCCTACGCCCTTGCTGCTATTACAGTTCAACATATGCCCACTCTTGCTCAAGATGTATTCTCTACAGTCATAAATTAGAGATAAACACATTTCTTTGGCATCTTTCCTCGAAGAAATAATCTGTTGTCAACTGATGTTTACTGGCCAGATATACAGTCTGATATGCAAATCCATATAATAGGCAACTCATTTCTTAAAGCAGTTTCATTTTGGGAAGGGAGGGGAGGGAAAGGGAATCGATTAACGAAAAAACTGAAAGCATTATAATGTTGTTGTTTTAGAAAAACATAAATATGTAGGCGACGTAATGTTCAAGAACCGAATGGATTTGTAAATAATTTGTTTACTGGACTTCATTAAGACTTATTACCTTACTACCCTGTAGTTTTAGAGCGCTCGAATTGGAGGGGAGGCATTTAATAATTAACCATGTACTGATCTTATATTTCCCTAAGATTAAACTCACCCACCTCCCCCCCCCCTCCCAATATGCCCCTCCGTTTCTGGAAGACTCAGTTAAGGGCGCACGTGGGAGGTGTGGAGATTCAGTTTAATTCCTTGTTTTTTATGTAAATGCAGGCTGACGTAGAGTGGAAAACAAACAAACAACTTTCTCATTGTTTAGACTAAACCCAGCTGCAAATCCAGGTGTGAATTCCAACAGGGTAGGCTAAACTCTTTAAAATCTCCGTTGACAATTTTCAATCAATTTTAACAGCTGTGACTACATATCCAAACTTAAGTATACTTTAACCAGACAGAGCCCTTTAGTGATGCGGCTTTCTAAGGAGAACATTCCAAGCCGCCATTTTTGTTACGTCTACTCAAGCTTTATGTAGGCCTAATGGTTGAATACAACACGTTTCTATGTTGTATATACATATATATAGCTATTAAACTGTTATCTTACACAAGCCTTTCGAAGGAATTCGTTATCGAGTGGATCTAGTTGGTGTCTATTCTTGCATAGGCTTTCTCTTTGGTGTCTTTATACTTACAATGTATCATATTAAATGCATCAAATACTATTTTAGTACACGTTTGTTACGAACACGTTCAATAGACAGCTGTGACATAGATAAACAACATAGATAAACAAAAAATCACAAACAATGCTTGAATGTCACTTATAATGCTTCACTATCACATAGGCCTACTGCAAATGAGGAGTATGACATTTAAACAAGAAAAGCCAAGGAAAATAGTAAAAAAATTCTTAGTCTAGAAAACATGGTTGTATAACAGCACTGTCTATGAGTGTATTGTATGTACTGTTTCTTTTGGTATCCATTCGTGTATCTTCGCTATACCATTCTGTGTTAGCGCATAACTAGCTATTATAGTTATATTCATTTCGTCGATATCAGCGATCACGAACCAGTGGCGGAGCGTCCATACAGTCAGGGTGGGGGGGGGGGCGGATGCCCCATTGACGGACTCAAATGGACTGCTGGCGCCCATTACAGCTTTTTACCACTTTTTACTTATTCGAGAGTATTGACTTTTTTATTGCGCTCTCATCTACCTATTGACATTTGTCACATTTTGTTGGTGTAATTTTCTGACAAAATGCTCTAACACCCATATAAACTTCCGACTTGTCACAAATGGCGATGACACCTATTTATTCTTCGTTTATCTGCAAATAGCAAGGCCCGGAAAGGGTCATTTCCGGCGATCTAGGAAGTATCTTTACTCAAAACATTTCTGTACGCTCCGCGGCAACCTGTGGTGGCGCTCCGCTTAGATAGTGACGAAAGCGCCCTTACACACCACCCCCCCCCCCCACCTTCTGACCAATACCCCTTGCTCCGCCACTGTCACGGATCGCACCCACGCTTGCATATCATTACATCATTTGCCTCCAAATCATGCACAAGATGACAGAATAATCTGTAAGCAGCTTAGATTTACATACCTATATGAAACACAAAGTATATTTAATAGTCTAGTTATATATGCTAAACAGAAAATGCCAAAGTAATTTCCTGTTGAGTAATGTTGATTAAATATCAAATGCCAATCAAATGCTCTAATTTTGTATCTACAGCAATCATGGTAAATTTCATACTTTGAAATAATGAACGTGCGGTAGTTTTAGCTAAAATAGCAAACCATTGATGACTTCGAATGAAAAGATACCGCCATTGTTCCCGAGTAGAAATGGTTTAATCCAGATAGTAACGATCACAAGTCATTTGAAAGGGACCTTGCAGCGTCGTGCACAGAATTCCCAAAGGTGTGCCAACTTTCTAAATCCCCCGACTGATATGGACAGGAACCTTTTTGAAGTTAACATTTACCCCGAATGACAATGGAGGCTCCCCCCTCCCCCCGCACTTCCCTCCCCACTGGAAACGAAGTAGAGAAATAGCTTAGGTAAGCAAACCTCTTTCCTCGTTTCTCCCAGTCTCCAAGAACATGAGCAATTTAACATGACAACGGTGATACCGGAAACCCATCCGACATGGACTTGAACAACTATTATGAGCAACTCCCTGATTCCACTGTCTAACAGACTGTGGGAATATACATCAGCATGAGTGCGAGTACATCAGAGTGAGGTCGAGTACATCAGCATGAGTACGCCGCGGACAAGTACCGAAGACATTGTCACAGTATCTACAGATATATTATAATTATTTTATAGAGTACCAGAGTACCCTATAGAACGACTATGAGTACAACTCTAGTACCAGTACTGCGCGCCAGTACTGCCGTATACGATGTCAGGCAAAATGTGCTATATATAATACGAGTACTAGTAGTATAGGGACTCACTATGCAAGTATATAAAGTACGCCCACTTGCTGTGTGGAGTTCCATGTCAGTCGAGACGTCGGGCAAGATCAAAATATATGTGGCTGGATCTTACATATTGATCGTTCAAGGATTTATTATTTATCAGAGAACCTATATATGTTGATATCATTATAAGGAATACGTCACCTTTGAATTGCTTACTTAATAATCTTAAAATACTCATAAGATGACTTCTTCAAGACGTGTTTGAAATAGTTCATTGAATTAAACTTGACTGTGGTATTGTGACGTCCATACAGTCAGGGTGGGGGGGGGGGCGGATGCCCCATTGACGGACTCAAATGGACTGCTGGCGCCCATTACAGCTTTTTACCACTTTTTACTTATTCGAGAGTATTGACTTTTTTATTGCGCTCTCATCTACCTATTGACATTTGTCACATTTTGTTGGTGTAATTTTCTGACAAAATGCTCTAACACCCATATAAACTTCCGACTTGTCACAAATGGCGATGACACCTATTTATTCTTCGTTTATCTGCAAATAGCAAGGCCCGGAAAGGGTCATTTCCGGCGATCTAGGAAGTATCTTTACTCAAAACATTTCTGTACGCTCCGCGGCAACCTGTGGTGGCGCTCCGCTTAGATAGTGACGAAAGCGCCCTTACACACCACCCCCCCCCCACCTTCTGACCAATACCCCTTGCTCCGCCACTGTCACGGATCGCACCCACGCTTGCATATCATTACATCATTTGCCTCCAAATCATGCACAAGATGACAGAATAATCTGTAAGCAGCTTAGATTTACATACCTATATGAAACACAAAGTATATTTAATAGTCTAGTTATATATGCTAAACAGAAAATGCCAAAGTAATTTCCTGTTGAGTAATGTTGATTAAATATCAAATGCCAATCAAATGCTCTAATTTTGTATCTACAGCAATCATGGTAAATTTCATACTTTGAAATAATGAACGTGCGGTAGTTTTAGCTAAAATAGCAAACCATTGATGACTTCGAATGAAAAGATACCGCCATTGTTCCCGAGTAGAAATGGTTTAATCCAGATAGTAACGATCACAAGTCATTTGAAAGGGACCTTGCAGCGTCGTGCACAGAATTCCCAAAGGTGTGCCAACTTTCTAAATCCCCCGACTGATATGGACAGGAACCTTTTTGAAGTTAACATTTACCCCGAATGACAATGGAGGCTCCCCCCTCCCCCCGCACTTCCCTCCCCACTGGAAACGAAGTAGAGAAATAGCTTAGGTAAGCAAACCTCTTTCCTCGTTTCTCCCAGTCTCCAAGAACATGGGCAATTTAACATGACAACGGTGATACCGGAAACCCATCCGACATGGACTTGAACAACTATTATGAGCAACTCCCTGATTCCACTGTCTAACAGACTGTGGGAATATACATCAGCATGAGTGCGAGTACATCAGAGTGAGGTCGAGTACATCAGCATGAGTACGCCGCGGACAAGTACCGAAGACATTGTCACAGTATCTACAGATATATTATAATTATTTTATAGAGTACCAGAGTACCCTATAGAACGACTATGAGTACAACTCTAGTACCAGTACTGCGCGCCAGTACTGCCGTATACGATGTCAGGCAAAATGTGCTATATATAATACGAGTACTAGTAGTATAGGGACTCACTATGCAAGTATATAAAGTACGCCCACTTGCTGTGTGGAGTTCCATGTCAGTCGAGACGTCGGGCAAGATCAAAATATATGTGGCTGGATCTTACATATTGATCGTTCAAGGATTTATTATTTATCAGAGAACCTATATATATTGATATCATTATAAGGAATACGTCACCTTTGAATTGCTTACTTAATAATCTTAAAATACTCATAAGATGACTTCTTCAAGACGTGTTTGAAATAGTTCATTGAATTAAACTTGACTGTGGTATTGTGACGAAGAAATTCACATAAAAATCTACCTCCCCACATCCAACCCCCATCCCCGCAACCCCCCCCCCCCCCGTGTGGATCGTAGTACTAGCCTCTCTTTTAAGTTATGGCTATTTAAACAAGAGAACACGAAGAATTCATATACGTATACGCTACGTATACCTATGTATACTAAAAACATGCAAGGGGTATATGAACTTTATATTGGGTCTTCGCAAAAACCTCTGACAAAATAGAAAATATTAATTATAATACACCTTAAATAAACAAATTATCCATCTGTACCTCTTTTCCTCATCCCCACCCACACACCCACCCACATGTGCCAAATATTTCCGATGTGAGTTTTTTTACGACTGATGAAAGTATGATCACTATGCAGAAGCCTACATATTTTGGTGACAGTTTTTATTTCAGTTTCATTATCTAACCTTGGACATAAAGTACTACGTTTAAGCTTTGCCTCAAAGGTTGTAACTTTTTACAAATGGTTTTTGATTTTTTTTTTATAGAAAATGTATAGTCACTTCATATTTATAATATAGCCCAAATAATAAGGAGAATAATTTAAATAAATAATCGGATGCAAATTTGAGCAGTGAAATGTTGAATTTACTTAAGAAACAACCGTTTTTAATTTTTTTTAAAATAAACGATAGAGGTCAACCACGTGCATATCATGAGAGAATTATCGAATTAGATTCAGTTTCACAGAATCAGCGTGACACATAGGCAGGTCAAAATGCACTTCGTATACAGTTTAATCCAATTTTAAAGGCTAAATTGACGAGTCTATCCATTTAAGTGAGTGACGTTAAGTTACAGGGCCCTCAATTCCTGAAATAATTGTGACACATATAGTTGTCACTTCTTTTTTCAGAGAAGTCGGTCTTAATCAACAAATTACTTTCAGTTTATTAAGAATTTCATGGCAGTTGAGTACGGAATTTTTACGAAACTTTCCATTTTTTGTCAATTCTTTTCTTGAATTGGCAATATATGTTCCAAGAAAATCGTTGTCTTATACGACGTAACAAGTCTAATATTACACTTGATATCCACTTGTGCACGTCGACGTCCGCCGGGGAGGGGGGGGGGGGTTGGGGACACAGAGGAGGGGAATTGGAAAGAAAACTTCGGTTCTGATACGCTATTAACCTATTAATTAATCATCCAACTAATTAACAGGTCAAACCGGCTTATAAAAGTGATTAACCGGTTAACCGGTAAACAGTTATTATTGAATCGGCTTATCAATTTTTGTTTTAACGAGAGAGGAAATCTTCTTGGTTCTTTTTTACTACTTTTATTTTCCAAGAGGGGGAAACCCTCCCCCTATACCCCACCCCTGTGGACTCCCATGCAAATTGTTGCAACGTTTTCAAAATATGACGGTTAGTTTCCTGCGAAACGTAGCATAGAAAGCAATTCTACAACAAGACTGTAGAAATCATTATCACCATCGTCATCAAATTAAAAGCAATATTTTTGTTTTTTAATTTGTCATTGCGTATTACATATCTCAAAGAAATTTCGTAAGATATTAACCAATCCCTTCGAACCCTGTAAAGAAAACAATTGACGATAACCGACATGCCCGTGTAGTGTGACATATTCTCAATACGTACATGGTATTCGTATTCAGATTATGAAACAAAGAACTATCACCACTAATTGGCTCAAGAACACTTTACAACGAGCACGATGTCTTTTCAGGCTGTGGTAATTTTGTAGGTTTTATTCACACCGGTCACATCAGGTCTATAAGGAACTATAAAACATTGGTTGTGTGATAACGCTATCATTTCTGTTGGAAACCTAACTTTTAAAATTAAAGACAAAAAAATTAGTACAACAAGCTTAAATTTTCATGTTTCTATTAGTGTGATCGAGTCAACATAAGTGTCCAGATCGATTAGGAACAAAAGATAACAGTTTCCCACTTTCGATAATCCCACAGGACGATATAACGGGTAACCCCCTGGATATCCTCATTAATAAGAGATTATGAACTGAAGACTTCCCCCCCCCCCCGCCCTCGCGGTAAACAGAAATGGTGATATGCACTAGTGAAGAAGTATATATGGAACGCTAAAAGAGTCTCCAAAATACAATATAATGGAGGCCCTGATGACAAGTTTGGTGAATTTTAAATACTGCATGATAATATTGTCCGGAGAGCTATAGCGATGATTTGTAAACTATACCGTATAAAACACCGTGCTCATGTTAGAAACAACTACATTTGCTTATATCAGCCATTTAATGTCAGTTGACTTCATGGACATATCCTTTGGAATATAGCCATGCTTTTTATTTTACAAAAACATGGACATATGACATCATTTTGATGAGGCTTCTGGCGTCCAACAGGTACACAGTGAGAAGTGTTTTAGTACAAACGTTTTTCTTTTCTGCTTTTTGCCGAATACTTTTTTAATTTCATTGTCTGATTTGTTTTTCTCTGAACACAGATTCTAAACTTTACGGTTTACGATAAGATATTTTCCAAATATTTTCTGCACATTTATATCATTTTTGTGTCCATAAAGAAGTGGTCATTTTTACGGTCCTTTACTTAAACACGACGTTATTTTATGACATAACCGGGTCTATCATTTTCTGAAATAAACTTCATTCTAATGTATTGATGAAATAAAGAATTTCCTGTCTCTTTTTCTGTCTCTATTTTCACTTGTCGACAAACAGAATCTTTTGGTTTTATTATGAATTTAATTGAAACAAAAGTTGTCAACTTATAACTCATTTATTTAAATTTATTTAAATTTTATGTTAATACCACATATCATCCCTACAGGCGTCATTTTTTGACCATTTCAACACTTTTTTGTTTGACCACAATTGATTCGAAAACGATGCAATTGATTCCTCGAATCGTGTTTTTCATAAAAATGGAAACGTTTATGGCTGCTGAATATCATTAAAAAAAGGGATTACTATACTCCCTAAGGAACACTTTTGCTAATCGAAGTAATAAACAAAACCTGAAAACTTAAACCAAATCTCTCACCTATTAAGCCCATATTTTGAATAATTAATTACCGCTAGCGTTTAACTAACCGGAAACTGTGGATAATTTAAGGAATATAGGCTATTGATTTATTCATGTCATTAGAAATGTCAAAGTGTTAAAATAATTGTTCATAATGAAAGTGACATATCTATCCGATAGTAAACCTTATATGGAAAATATAGGAAACCAATAAAAAAAGAGACAGCTAATATGATTTAATATCCTCACAACAGTAAGTTACAACATCATCACATAAATCGGACGTCAAGCTATTATCAAATTATTTTCTCTCCATTTACAGGTTGAGAGAAAATGGCATTTGAAAAATTACCCACAGTTAAGCTTCCAAATGTTCTCAACAGTTCGAACATGGTTGAAAACGTCATGGATTACAAACATTGTCCAGACATTCGAAAGTATTTCTAGGTGCTGCGTCACAAGGGGCCTGTTTCCAAGAGACATTTCCTTACCATTACAGTGTAACAATATCTCAGACCATTTACTCACATAAATATATTGTCACTATATAGTACATTGATTAATAACGGAGTGGGGAGAGAAGTCAAGCAGAGTAAAACTAACTGAACTAAGAAAGGAAACAATAACTAAATTAAGAAAATTATCGGTGCCAGTAGCCAGTAAGGAATCAATATCTATATAGGATTTAGAGACTGACTCACATTTACTTATTGTTGTTTATTACTCATCTGTGAATAAACAACCTTTTTTCTAGCATAAACAGCGGATTGAAACATTGCAAGTATGAATCAGTGTAAGGAATTTGTAATGGCAAATCTTTGGGGGTGGGTGGGGGTGGCGGGGGGGGGTGTTTAGAAGACTTACTTCAACACATATACGTTTGGTAAATAGGCGTCTGCACAGTGTCTCCGTGGGGTGCGTGGCCCACCTACTTTGCATATACAGACGCAGAGCCAATCGGTGACCTCCAAAACCATGTTGCTAAAGTTTAAAAATTCGGGAAGGTTGAGGTTATTTTCAAATGTCATTTTCTCTTGACCTGTAATTCAAAATGAGTATAATGTTTCAGTTTGGTCAAGTGTTCTTTCTCTCTGGATTATACTTGCAAGAGATTTGGATGTAGCATTTGACTGCATATAGATGTTCTGCGTAGAGCCAATGGGTAATTATGTAGTTTTGACTAACGCCTACCGTCCACGCTTTGTGACGCGACTTTCTGACGTTCTTCATAGATTATGGCATCATATTATGGTAAACCACAAAGGCACTCTGTTTGCTAATGCATATGACAAGGTCTCTCACTATGCATGTTCAGAAATGAGCTGTGTGTTGACAAGAACCTTAGGACAACAGCGGGACAACAATTTATTTATACCTTTATGACTGGTTAGGAGTCTAAACAACTGTCCCTATGTTTGAGTAGTATATGTATACGTTGTAAAGATGGTTGATTTGCAGATTTTAAGTTTTTTTTTGCAGTAAAGTGTCATCCACTTTCTGTTCAAATGTCGACGAAATAATTGGCGAAACCTTTAGAGTACACTAATGAACGGGTACTCACCTTCACCAGGTTTTAACTGATCAAGCCATGAGAATCGGGTGTTAACGAACAAACAAGACCGATAAACAAATGTAAATTGCTCAAATGCCTTGAAAGCATGGTAATTAATAATCGTCATAATTTTATACATACATTATAGTCGGTAAATACCGTAATTCATCTTTGTAAATTTATAACCGTCCAGGTATATATATATATATATATATATTTATATATATATATATATATATATATATATATATATATAAGCTCAAAACATCACAGTCGGTTTCTTGATGATAACAGTAATGACGTAATATATACGTAAATAAAACTTTCATAGAAAAACAAAAACCATGCACTGTTCAGATTTTATATGGACCACTTGTTTCGAGCTCATACTTCACTGTAGTTATTTTTTATTCCTCTTGGTCCCTCTATTTCAAAAAAGTTGTTATTATATGATATTTAATTCACAAAATGTGATTATTTTTACCTTCCTTCTTTACAATTTTGTTACGCAATGAAAATGAAAAACGAATGGAATGCTCTCTGCAATCATGGGGATACGTGAAAGCTACTATTTCCCCCAATTAGTTCTCCATGAACTTATACTTTTGCACTTTCATTCACGATGGTTTGAAGCAACTTATCCGCGAACAACATCTTCAGAATGTTTAATTACTTGTTTACCTAAGTGTCCTGGTATGTTGCTTGGTAACCTCAATATTTACCTTCATCATCTTGTCGACACTACAGCGACGGATGTTGTTGCATGGGGAACAGGTCTTTACAGGAAGGAGGTGGCCCACTCTCTTTTAGAATATGTCATATAAATTAACGGTGTTTAAGTTGCAAAATGGTGTTACTTTTTGCAACAATTGAAGTGATTTTTCTCACCCCCCCCCCCCCGCAAATATCGGCAATTCCCTTTTTCTTTTGAATTTTTACCGACCTTTCAAACTAAAGTAATCTGGTAAAATTCTGTTGGGGGAAATACTTGAGAGTTTTTCCCCTCTTTCTCACGCTGTTATTCATCTGCGATTCTTGAGGCCGTTTGCAAATCATTGTGAATAAATATCAAGTTAATAATTCTGTATTTCAATATTTTAGGTGTCATTAACTCTGTGGTCAAGTCCGTGAGGTACTTTTTATGCAAATTTGATTGAGTGAAGATGTTAGTAACAATAATTATTTATGTAATGGAGGCCCTCGGCTCACATTTCATAGTATATTTACATTCCATGATTTAATAAAGGTGTGTAATAAAGCCCAGTGTATAGCATTGCGATTTGTCATATACCCAAGAAAATAATTGCTTGACCGTATTTCGTAAGAATCTCTTAGAAAGTTTCCGTTTCCCTCCAAAGGTAGCAATTATATATGCAGGCAATTATCCTAGCCATGCATATGTGAATTGTAGCTAGGCTAATCACACTATATTTGGAATTCTGTCCATTATCACAAAAGTAAATTTTCATGTTGCATGAATTCACATAACAGCATATGACATCATCTGAGAACCTTGCAAATAACCTAATCGGAAGGGAAAATCCCCCACCCTTTTCCCCTAGAATGAATGTCAAGACAACATTATATCATCATTTTGTCAGTGACGATATAATGGTTATAAATCTGTTAGATAGTTGAATAATATTCGTGTTCAACTTTCTGTTGTGTAAGGATTTTCCCAAATATAAAATCCATATACAGAAGTCATGTGACACAAAGAAGAAAATGCCCATGTGTTTGGTTCAACATATACCTCACATAGTTTAGAGTACAACATATACCTCAAATAATATATAGTACAACATATACTCTCACTTAGTCTAGTACAACATATACCTCACATAGTCTAGTACAACGTATACCTCACATAGTCTATAGCACAACATAAACCTCACATAGTCTATAGCACAACATATACTTGACATAGTTTATAGTATAACATATACCTCACATAATCTAGTACAACATATGCCTCACATAGTCTATAGTACAACAAATACCTCACATAGTTTATAGTACAACATATACCTCACATAATCTAGTACAACGTATGCCTCACATATAGTCTATAGTACAACATATACCTCACATAGTTTATAGCTCAACAAGTACCTCACATAGTCTATAGTACAACATAAACCTCACATAGCCTAGTACAACATATACCTCACATAGTCTATAGCACAACATATACCTCACATAGTTTATAGTTCAACATGTACCTAACATAGTCTATAGTATAACATAAACCTCACATAGCCGCCCTAGTACAACATATACCTCACATATAGTCTATAGCACAACATAAACCTCACACAGTCTTTCATATAGAGTGTATATACAGCCGACTGCATACGTGAATATGTGGCGGGTTATGACTGTTCACAGATTACTTAACGAAAGTTGAGGGAAGTGCTCTATATAATAAGGAGCAGATCCTTTTAAAATTGGATGATATTCGATTAGCGTTGTTGTTCTAAGTAATGTAACCAAAACGGCAGTCATGTTTAATGGAGGAATCCAGTCCTTAACATTACTGTCAAACTGTCGGAACACTTATAGCTGGCCCCAAACTGCCCAAGAAATAATAGGTGAATTTGCAAAGAATTTTAATTTATTAATGTCAATTCAAACCGGGGGTACATATTCCTCATCAAAACCTGTTATCTTAGATTTAAGCGTAATATACCGGTAGGCAACTAAATATAGTTATATCAAAGAAGGGCTTGAGGGTTAGCTAGAATAATGTAGGGGGTACTCAATCAAGTTAATTATATTACTACGCTATTACAGCTTGTCGGATGGAAACCTTAGCTGCATTTTTGTTTTGAGCCAACTTGTCAATGTCATTCTGAGGCCAATGACATGTTAAGCCGGCCGCACACTACTCGGACTGAACGCGACCAGAATAAACAAAGCTGTCGTGAACCGGTTTTCGATAGTCGTGAAGACTCATAGTCTTACAATTGACCCCCCTCCCCCTCCCCTTCCCGAGCGTACATATAACGACCGGTGCTCCTTTCAATTCCCGTGATTGGTAATACGTTTGTTAAGACGACACTTTCAGTCTTGAACCGCTGGATAGTGAAGACTGCCATTCGGGCAAAGGTTCATTATTCAGTTTTGTTAGCTCGACTTTTCCACGATTTTCCTCTTGGACGGTCGAGGTTGCGTCGGTTCGTGATCAGTAAAGCAATGTAATGCATGCTTATAATGAAATATTGGAGAACTTTCAATCTATCTGAAAAAAATTCTACTTGGTTGCAATCATTAGATAACATGGAAAAGAAAAATGTGGGTATTTTTCGTTTTCGATTTATCAAATAAAAAGCCAAAAACAAAATATGTTTTACATTTGTTATGTAGGGAATTTAGATTTGGCAAATGTATGGTTTTTTATTACCATATCTATGACTATTTATACACATGCGTGTCCTGCAGTGTAAATGTTATAACCAAAAATGATAATAAAATAAAGTATATATTAGTAAATTTGGTCATTATGAATTCGTTGACATTTTGAATTCAATGCTATATAAAGCTATATATATATATTGAAAACACAAAATATCATTTTGTGTTCAATTGTTGGGGAGAAGCGTGTAGAATGTAAATTCAATCAGTTCCACGCAAAAAAAAAACACAAATTCCATCACGTACATCTATATGACGTCATAAACTGACCGAGACCTCCCAATGGTCAATGCTCTTAGTTTAGTTTAGTTTAGTTTAGTAGAAAAAAGTATCAGGAGGGACACTTAAGTCCCCATCAAGGACCCTATAGGAGAGAGAAGAAAAAACTGAAGACACAAACACTCAGACCCGATTACAATGCTTAAAGTGCTTGTCCAAAGCATTCTTAAACCCATTGACACTACTTGCAAGTACAACTTTCTCAGGCAAACCATTCCACTCGTTCACAACCCTATTAGAAAAAAGTTATGCCGAATATTATTCCTACTATGCGACTTTTGGAGTTTAAGACAATGACCTCTAGTACAACTACTGTTAGCAAACAAGAAAAAGTCGGTAAAGGATAAATTGTCGAAACCATACACAATCTTGAAAACCTGGATCAAGTCTCCACGTAACCTCCTAAGCTCCAGTGTGGTGAGATTCAACAGTTGTAACCGCCTATAATAAGGAACCCTCTTTAAGGAACTAATCATCCTAGTAGCCCTCCTCTGGACCTTTCAAGTACTTCCTTATCCTTAGCAAAGTAAGGGTTCCAAGCCTGCACAGCATACTCCAGATGAGGCCTAACCAACTGCTTATAAAGCCTAACTACGATGTCCTCTTTCAGAAAACTGAAGTTCCTCTTGATCATACCTAAAACCCTATTACCTCTTGTCCTCCTCAAGCTGACATTGCCCAAAGTTTCATTTCTTAAACTATATAACTTCATTGTGAATAGAAAATGGACATAAATGCACCGCCAAAGTCATATTTTCATTAATTTTTTTTTTAAAAAGCCAAAACTTTCAGAAAGGTATATAATTCAATTGTTTATTATTTAGTAGCAACTTCATATTCTTCCGACGGAAAATAACATAAACCGCTTCAAGGTAAAAATTTTCACTCAACAATTAACAATGGGCTAAAGTCCCTTCAGAGATCACGAACCTTCTCCTTTTCTATACTTTTAATGATTACTTTTGAAGTTACTTCTTTCCCTCTAGCCGTTTTCCCCCCTTCTTTTTCGTCTTATACGTTCGATCCACTGTTAACGCATTACTTAGGCCTTCGTCTTTTTTCATCTTTTTTCATCTAGGGTCGCTTTTCTTCATCAACTCTCTCTCCCTTTCTCTTTCTCTATCTCCTTTTTATTCTTTATTTCATTTCATTTCGCTCAAATGTCACGATGGACAGTTGAATCGTCTGGTGATTATATAGTGTAACCCCAACATTTCAAAAGAAAAATATCGTGCTTGTCCTTTGAATAAATGTATCATTTGATTAAAGATGGTATGCCTTCGAGGACAAAAAAAATTGTTGGATATGGAAAAGGACAAGAATAGGATAAAGACAGATAAAAAAAAAACAAGCTTCCCGTTCGTCCAACATCATGGACGCTGCAAGCTTCGTTATATATCGGAAATTATTGTATATGTTAGATAGCAACTTTCCTCCCCAGAAGGTGAACACGTTACTTTCCTGAAATAGTGAATATTATATTGTTGAACAAATAATCCATCGTTAACAATACTTGTCATCGTCACATTTATCGTCTTGTATGGGTGTCTGTTATGCGGAGAGGGAGGGGTGGGGGAGGGGGTTGCTTAAAGGTCTGCTGAAGAGACCCCAACTATAGTACGCTATCGTGGAAAAGTTTCTTGAGATTACGTAATCGACCTGCCTTAGTCGTAAAATGACCTCTTTTTACCAATTAGTCTGCAACGCCTGCAGCCACATATTTTTTCTTCTTGTATCAGGGTCTATGTGTGAACGCTGTATGATTAACTATACTGCAGACATGAACATATTTCCAGACAGTGTTTATACAGAAAGAGCCTCATGTTGTTAAGAAGCTATGTAGGCTAATTGTGCAGCCTGAGGTCGATTTACGAGCGTGGCAGGTCGATTACGTAATCACAAAACTTTCCTAGCTATAGCTTGCTATAGAAATGGAGCCAATAAAGCAGATCTTTAATCCCTTTCATGCAGAATTGTGAATAAACATTCTGCATTCAGTATGCCGTCCAATCAAAAACGGGATAAATTTTCTCGTTACCACATGTCAGGTCGATATCTTATCTGTTTTATCATGTATTCCAAATAGTATAGAATGATTCAGCAGTGTAACAAAACAACATGAAGTTGTAAGAAAAGCCATTGCTTATATATTTTACATAAAACTAAAGTCAATAAAAAATGGGTCGTCTATAAATTGATCGGTATTATTTGTATCGTTTAAAAACTGAATAGTATTATAAAACAATAGTAATGAAAAAGAAATCACAGAAATCTAGATCACTGAAAAGAATGGAACCAAATATATATATATTTTTTAAAATATAATCAGGTTTTATATGTAGGTCAGTAATGAGTTACCAATAACTTCGAAATTGAACAAATCACATAAATTGACATGCATGATAGACGCAATGTTGAAGAAAGATGTTTATGGCTTAAGAACTGTTTGTTTTTTCTTTCTATCTCTCTCTCCGTGTCGAGTTAGTGGTTTAATCACGGAGACTTACAATTCATTGTATCAGGTTCTAGCAGTTATCTGAAGAACACAGCTGCGAATAAATCAATAATGTATATATATATATATATATATATATATATATATATATATATATATATATATATATATATATATATATATATATATATATATATAGACATGTCTGATGGCGTGTGTTGGAAAGTTAAGAATATCCACAAGAAAAAAATGGAAAAAAATGATACTTTCATTTCCAACTTTATTACTTAGAACGTTAAATAGGTAACAAAATATTTCGAGCGTTTACACGGCTCTTCTTCAGTTGTACTAATGAAATGGAAGAAACTAGACCTTATTGGTATTTAGCTTAGCATGTATGCTCATAAAAGAGTGATCCCTGTTGAGCCCATTGTTGTGTGTATTGAGGCGTAAGATGGTTTTTAGTTCCCGGTTGCTTCTTTCATGAGCGGTTTTGAAGAAGCCGTATAGAATGACAAATTTGAGGTCAGATAAGTTGTGATCGGGGAGATTAAAATGTTCGGCAACAGGGAAACCTGGGTTATTATTGCGGATACTTAGTTTGTGATTATTGAAGCGGAGTCTGAACTTTGTGCTGGTTTCGCCAATATAGGTGACCTGGGGGCACTTGCAACAATACAGCAGGTAGATGACATTGGCTGAGTCGCAACCAAATCTACCAGGTCTCAAAGTAGTGCCTGAGGCCCGGTGGAGGAAAGCGGGGGGGGGGGGGGTCGAGGTGTGTGCACACCAAGCATCTAGGTTTGTTACAGGGGATGTTAGCACTGTCAGGTTCATTACTAGGTGGGGCGAGATTAGTGCGAACCAGCACTGAGCGGATGTTGCGGGGTTGTCTATATGCTATGACTGGGGGGGCTTTGAAGAGTTCAGCTATTGTGGGGTCCGAACCTAGAGTGCCCCAAGATTGTTTGATTTCATTGAAAAGGGGCGAAGGGAGGGGTGGTAGGTGACAACGAGGGGTAGTCTATCAGAAACAGATTTTTTACGATAGGTAAGGAGACTAGATCGTTCTAAGTAATAAAGTTGGAAATGAAAGTATCATTTTTTTCTTGTGGATATATATATATATATATATATATATATATATATATATATATATATATATATACAGGAATAACGGAAAAACTGTTAAACAACTATGCTGCATGTAGAGAATATATATATATATATATATATATATATATATATATATATATATATATATATATGCGGTTTACGGTAATACGGTTAACGGTAATACGGTTTACCGTTATTTTGAGGGTTCTCTTCCACTATATCTGTGGTCTGTTTTGTGTACTTATCAACCACCTCGCGTTCTTCGTTTCTCTTCCGAAAAACTGCTCAAATTTCACCGGGCAGTAACCTTAAGTCTGCCGGTGAACGTTCTTTAAATTTGCTGCCCCGGCTTTTTGGAATCACTTCCAAATAGCCTTCGTAACACTCCTACGTTTTCTCATTTTAAAAGCAATCTGAAGACACATCTCTTCCGTCAAGCTTTTTTCCGATTCATAGATTTCTTTCGTGTGTGTCCTTTTGTCCTTGTGCATGCGTTCTGAGTTCTTCGGAAGATTTTGCGCCTTATATACGTACCATTCATTATTATTATTATAACATTATATAGGCCTATATATGTTAAGGAAGAACCATAGTCCAACTTACCAAAAGTCATAGAACCCATAAACTGCATGATCATCCTCAGCAGTCGTGGGCCAGAATAAGATGCATTTCGTGGTCTGGTTACCACTAGAGTCTGTCGTTTCTTCCAACAGGTTACCAAACATAATGTTAGGACTGGCCCATATCGCCGAAACGGACCAAATGATACAAATTCCAAAACAAACCATTCGTTTACCCAACCTGGGTAGGAATGGGTAAACGATGGCCCTGTATCGGTCTATAGTTACCGCAATCAAGGATAAAATACTCGCCGCCGCGGTCAGATTACCCACAAAACGTATACCTTTACATGCCAGTGCCCCAAAAGTCCAATTTTGCGTTAATATATGACTATAAAGTATCGGCATATCCAAGGTAGCTTTCAAGACGTCTGCGACAGCTAGATTCGTCAGAAAGAAATTTGTCACAGATCTAGTCCGTGAATTTGACATGACAATCCAAATGATCATAATGTTACCCACTAGGGACGTCGAAATGATAACGACTGCTATAGTGGTCCATATGAAACGTCCCAAAGGCGTTACTGTATGAAACGATGCCGGGCCATGCCAAATAGAATATGAAAAATAGGATGATGAATACGATGCAGACGACTCCATTGCTATATATGTATATATATATACATATACAAATATGTTGATATATATATCGCTTTAATTCTCAAATGTCTGTCGCAAGACGATAAACCATGTGTCACATCGGGCCGTCACACGTCACGTTTGGGTCTTACTAGTCACGTCGGTGCCGTCACACAAAATGTTGTTCTTGTTTACGAGTACAGACATCGATAAGGTGTAGTTCTTATAAATCCGTTCCATGCCACACAAGTTAATCCATTCTGATCCAATGAGGTGTGTTCCATTGTTTTCAAAGAGAATAAATTTGGTTCATATTAATTTTAGACGAAGATCGCGACATGAGGTCACATTGTAGACAGGCTAATTTTTTTAACACATCCTTGCTGAACGGGGGCTGGTAACGCCTCAGAAACAAAGTATTGACTCATTTACAGTTTTAAGAAGAAAAAATGACAAAAGTTAGCAACAGTTGTATTCCACGAGATTGGTATTGTATACTATTTCAAATTTTATATTCTATTTACTGAAACGATAGCCTTTTTTCTCGTAAACTTTAGAGATTCAAAAGCTACTAACGTACCATGTTTATATTTTTCAAAAAAAAGTCAGTAACATTCTTCTATTATAATGGAATAATTCTCACTTTACGCCTAGATAGCTTAATCTTGATACATATGATACATTCCTGTGACTTCGTTGTTGAGTTTCGAATAGAACATAAAAACACAAAAATGTTAAATTATCGCTTTCATAAAAAGAAACCAAAATAGAATTAATATCGTCCGTATTATTGCTCCATCACATTCATGCTATTAATGTTTCTTTTTTTCACGTGAACCCGCAAAATCATGAATTACGGTACCGATATGTGAATTTAGCGTGAGAAAAATCAAAATAAACTCCTGTAAGAAATAATAAGCTTTTGCCAATGGTTTGTTATCCGTCAATTGTTAACATTAAGAATAAACAAGAAATATATCCACAGCTTTTGTTGCAAGAAAGAATCACGAGGTAATTTATTTTCCTTGCGAAGTCGCTTTCCAGAGGAAAATTTACGATCAACTGAATATCCCATGCACATGTGACATTAGTCTCCTTGCCGAGACTGCTTAGAAAATCGATTTTTAGTTTCTCTCCGAATTCATCCAAAATCGATATTTCATACACCACTGGTTGTATTCTGATACTTTCACTTTCAAAAAAGGATAAATAAAAGAACCCACAAACACAAACAAAAATCCATTAACAAATGAAGGAGCAAAATTTTGGATTTTCCTCCCTTGGTGGAATATAGCTCGACGTCTGTTTAATCCAATTCACTGCGATACCATTGCTTGTTATAGACTCAAATATATCAAAATAAATACCCCCCAAAAAAAGATTCACTGAATTGTCGACAATTTCCAAAACGATGTCATGGGATTAATGATAAAAACAAACAAATTCTCCAAGAAATGACACTTTTGCTTTTATCGGAGGAAATTCGATTGGAAGGTTTATAAAAATGAGAGGAAGATGACACGAAGGAGAAGTAAAATATGAACAGGACTAAAATACGATTGTTTTTGTCTCAATCTTTCCAAAGTTTTTGCTCCCAGCACCCAACGTTCGATGTTAGTAATATCCGTAATTTGACGTTAATCTCATAGCTTCCTTTTTTTGTAGATATGAATATATGTATATATAACTTCCTTACACGATCTCAGGAATATCTTTTAAAAAGGTTCATCGCTTGCGCCAGAAAAGTCAGTAATTAAAGTTCATAAAAGTTATTGCATGAAAAACGAACGTCTACGATGCGTAATTTACTCTATCACAAATATTAACCTTTCTATAAAAGACAACATCACCAACTGATGCACTTGGCGAACAATTATACTCTTCAATGGCACTGACCATATACTCATCACACATTATCTAATCCGACAGCCGAAGAGGGACAAAATGCGTTCAGGGGGCGGTATGAAAATTCGTTTTCATCAAACCGAAGCAACAAGTCTCAATTGCTAAACAATATCCAAATACTTGTTGTTGATTGTATAGTTGGAAAGAATCTAGGTAAATGGAAAGAAACAGTATATACGTAGTAATAAACTTCTGTAATGTTTTTGTAATCGGAAAGAGTGATTTGCGAATCGTCTCTCCGTAAGATTGAAATATACAAAACCCTGATGCAACAGCACGAAAAATGAGAAGCCTATGGTGACAACTTAAATGCATCGGGGAAATCATTTCGTGCGTGTGAACTTATACATAATTGCCAACCTACGGGGGATGTCTTCTTTTTTGTATACTCGTATAAGATACTGAAACATTGGAAAATGTAGTCTGGTAAATGAGAAAATTAACTTTGGGTAACATTTCTATAATCCATGAAATTGTATGTGATTTTTTGTATTGCAGTGTTGGTTAGATGCATAATCAACCAACTTTGTGTATGTATATATATATATATATATATATATATATATATATATATATATATATACACATCACTAGTAGCGTTTGGATGATGATTGGTTGGGGGGGGGGGGGCTGATAGCACGACAATTACTCGTTTCCTTGGTAATATACATGCACAGTTCAGTTTTACTAATGTCTTTAGTGTTTACCTTAATTATGGGTAATTCAATCTCTTTATCAGTATTTTTTGTCTACTCGTCACGGACTTGAAGGTGGAAGACGGTATCAGAAGCAATATTTATTGTTAATCTATCTTACCAGCAATGCTGTTTACCAAAACAGATGCCACAGGTCATAATTAAAGATCTGGTTATCTTCATTCCAGTCCCAGTCACACTGATAAGGAGGACACTCCCTCTTATGTTTCTAGGAATCATAAAGTCACAGCGCGTACTCCCTCACCTCATATAACCTTTTGCTTTACCGTAGTTACCTCGCTCATCATGAAAGGAATGATCAATGTCCAACACAAAAACAGTAAAACGAGTTCGAATCAACTTGTAACAACATACATTATTCCCACTTCACCTTATCTTCTAAACTAAAACACCTCAGCCTCCACAAATAGTCACTAGTTTGGTTTTGCTTTTGGCACTTCTAACCAATCCTCCCTTGTCTCTATAAACCTCTTTCATCACTCCCATTAACGATGAGTTTCAAGGAGCTTGAGCGTCTATAATCAGCACCAAAATCTCCGACAGCTATTTGTATCTGTCTGGTTATATCTGTCGTTTCTGAAGACTTGCTATAGGTATTCCAACTTTTCCAGAGCAGGTCGACAAGACCTCCATCGTCGTCTGGCAAACAGGTCCTTGTCATTGATATTCCCGGATGGAATACCTACATTTGGTGTCAGCAATGAGTGTAATGACATCTAGATCATTTTGATGATCCAATACTCTGGTTAGATGTGTAATGTTAACGATAGCCTCTACTTCAATCATCAAGGTTGGTTTTTGTTCAACATTCCGACAAGTCCTCAAATACTACTCACTGAGAATTGCATGTAAAACTTCAGGAGCAGTACGAATCTGTCGCTCTCACACACCTCCAAACTGAGATGCTCCGGGTGGATTAAACAACCACCTAATTTCATGATTGCTCGCAAAAGCATTAAGTTCATATGTGTTCAAATACTTCAGTACATCCTGGAACTCTTTCTCGGCACGCACATCAAACTAGTGATATTGAATATCAGAATTATCTTCCACGTTTCCTCTTCTTGTCCTAAAACGTCGTAAAGCACTATAATACATGAGCTAATGTCCAGTGAGTAGAAAACATCTACGGCTCTGCTGGCTAGACAGGGTATACACATCGCATCATACCGTTTCTTCAAAGACCAATCCCGTTTGATTTTGAAGGGTCCGAACTAGTTGACACCCGGTACGTGTAAATGTTATGTACTCTGCCTTCAGTGTGTAAGATGGTAAGTCTACCATTTTCTACAAACCACGCATCTCTTCACCAATCTTCTCACTATAGAACCAGCATGAATCATCCAATAGCTTTGCCTCTACTCTGCAAGAACATGGTTTCCTCCTTGATGTACAAGTCTTTGAGGAATGTGTCTTATGATAAATGTAGACACATGGTTGTCCTTCGGTAGGATCACTTAGGTGTTTGGCATCCAGTGAAATGGCTGCATTTCTAAGCCTTCCGCCCACTCTCAGTGAAGCTTCATGTTATTCAGGATCAAGATCTGTTAGCTTCTCTGTATTGTTCAGAAGCCTTCTTCCTTTGCCACAGTTGGAGACTTTCACATTATCCTCTTGTCCCTATCAACTTTATTTCATTCGTCGTTTTTTTCTAAAGCAGCAAGTTTCTTTGGGAATGCCTGCTTCCGTTCGTAGTGTAAGATGTTGATTTCAGCAGATTGAGTCTCGTCAGTATAGTGAAGCACTCCAACATTTCTATGGCTTCATGTTTCTTAGTCCTTTGTAGCAGGATGGCTATGTGACGAAACCACCAAGCTACTGATCTCATAAGTTTGATCCTGTCAGAATAATATTTAAACAGCTGGTCAACTGGATCTTGCAATATATTCACTTGTAGGTTGACAGCACTAACCTGTACTTCATCCTCGGGTACTGTGTTAATGAATTTCTCTAAATTTGTGTTACTATAATGACTTTCCTTTGGCCGAAAACGTCATTCTGAAGAAAGGAACTTTGAGCCTTGTTACCATTCCTGATCATCTGTAACTCACCTTCACTCAATCCACGGGAGGCATAGTACGGTGGGTTAAGCTTCGATGGCTCATTAATTCCACTGATGGACATCAGAACTATCACGGATCACTGCAATCCTGATTCCGACAAATACTGCAGGGTGCCTTGCTCTTTCACGTCAAATGAATTTCAAGACTTCTTGACCATCAGTCCAGAAAACTGTTTCGCTAATTCTCATGGTGAGCTCTTGTTTCAGCATGTTGTCCTTGGCGAACAGCTGACGGTGCTACAGTTAGCTCCATATTGACGATGGTTTGTGGCTTAAATGGTGCAACACTTGCTTTACCAGTGACGAAGGCATCATTAGTCAGCCTTAAATATGTTGCATTTCCATACCCATCTTGAATTGCATCAAAAAATGTTTGAGTTGTGTATTCCCCATGTATCCAAAGGCAAGGACAGTAAATCGATTTTCCCAACTTAAAGATCACTGATGATACCATCAGTCTCTTAAATTTGTTGCAGATTGGGAGATTTCAGAAGTGCTTCTGTTATTCTGATTTATTTTGAAACGTCTGTGCAGGACTTCATCAACAAAGACAGCACTACACCCATTATCGATATGCATCTGTCACTTGCCTTTAGTTTGATCAGAACTGCATGAGTAATTGCCATGAGATTGCTAGCGTCTTCATCTTTTTATTTTCTTTCCGCCTTTACTCTGGGAACAGCAATTAACGCGACCATTGGTAACAGTGGGTGACCGCTGATCATCTGGATTGTTTCTTGTCTGTCTGTCTCTCACCGGGTCATGCAGGATGGTCACATGCCTTTTACTACATTTGCCACAGCTGCCTACTCTGGATTTTAAGTTTCTCTTTGAGTGTCCTGAGCTTAGACAAACAAAGCATTATCCTTTCTTGAAACATACAGTTGACTCTGCCTGTACATCCACGCCATCAAATATCCTGAAAACCAGTTATTTGTGGTTACTACCATTATCACAGTATAGACATGATAATGTACCTGCGTTACATTACTTGCTCTGGGTCCCAATTGTTGGATGGATCAATACCCATTCTGTCTAGTTTTTTCTGTATGGTTGTGACAAACGCTTTCTTGCCAGATACCACCTTTGTACCTCTCCGAGAAGAGGCAGTCTTATCTGTTGGTAGCTAAGACCCGCAATTCTTGGTCGGTTTCCACAGAGTTGACCTACAAACTTCTCAAAATCTTCTAATGTTGGTGATCTCATTTCTTCATCTCTGAAGTGTCCCATCTGATTCATCCACTGCTGCTATAGAGCTGTTGGTAGCTTCTGGACCAACAACTTAAACATTCATAACTACCTTTCATGTTGTCCATCTCTTGTTACTTTGCTTCATATTGAAGCAGCTGATGAGAAATATAGCAAACTTTCTCAGGGCAGTCTTAATCGCAACAGCAATTCTTCCCCAGCTTTCAGCATTTGATCATAGCTGCCAGTACCTGCTTATGCTCAGAATCTCTCTCTCTTGCAACCATTTGCTCATCCAAGGGTCTCAGTGGACACTCCTTGATCAACTGATAAGGCTCACCTTTTGAAGGCGCTATAATCTTCTTGCCGGATTCTGAGCTTTGTTTTCTAACACATGTTGGAAATTCCTCACAAATGGTGGACATAACATTAAGTGGCTTTGGGGAAAGGGGTCTACGGATAGGAGGTATTCCCTCACATAATGGGTACATCATTTCATGTGAGAAAAAAAAAATTTAAGTGTGCTTTGTTGCTAAATGGTTTCATATTTTGAAACTTTTGACAGAAGTTATTTGGTGCAAGATTTTTCCACCATTTTCGTCAAATATGTTTTTCTTCTGAATTATATTTTCCATATTATTTTATCCATATTGGTAATCTATTTGCTAATTACTTTTAAGTTGAACTACTGCTGCTCACTTAAAAAGTGAAATGAAATTATAATTATATAACATGTTTTTAACAAAATATAGTATCTATATTTGCCGGGTTCGTAGTTGTCACCAAACGTTTTTTCTAACTGTAATTAGTCACATACGTAAGAGTCACATACGTGCGTAAGTTAATTAAACAGGTCACGAAAAGAGACAAAAACACCAAACCCCAAAACCTACACACACACTGACACACACTGACACACACTGACACACACTTTGACACTAGAAAGTACGCCTTAATGATCTGCTCCAACCCTTGATGTGACTAAAATACAGAGCCCAAGTTGGTAAATTTCATAACAAATTAGGAAAAAGCTGTAATAGTTTTCCACACGAAATATCGTGGAAACAATATCTTTCCAGTGATTTTATTTGCTCATGTTTTCATTTTTCATTTGATCATGTTTTTACACGAAACGTGCCTTCTGCCTCTGGCAGGTGGATGACGTTATCACAAAATGCAAACAAATTTGGAATTTCCGAAATTAGAGACATTGCGAGTTTTGACTGAAAGATGTTTACCATTTGTTGGACATGTTTGCTATTTACACAAGTTTTTCAATAAGGAAATTATCGGTTCGGCTGTGGCGGCAAAGAATCGGCAGATATATATTTTTTTTACCAATAAACTATATCAAGTCTCTAAGATCAAGTTTCAAAAATTATTGACATCAACCATTGAAAATGTTTACTCAGTACCTTAAAAAGTAGATTGTGTAAACGTAAATGCGATGTGACTTTGTAAAACTTTAAGTACAGTGACCTTTAAGAGTTCATAAATGATGGGTGAGACCTTTAAAATGTTACGTAGGCAATAACCTATAATTCGTGAAAATGTTTTGGGATTAGAATTGCAACTACATGGAATGCCTTTTTATTTGTTATTATTTTTAGAATATTGTTTTGCTTACAACACCGATATAGTTTAAAGATAACAGGGTAATAATATAATAACAACGAACTGAACTATAGCGTATTCAAAATTTTGACAGATCTGTGAGACTAATCCGCACAATTTAACAACAAGCATATTCGTTAGCTAAGTTCTTGAAAAATGTCCCGGTGTTTCACTATCCTCTTAAATCTTCATTGTTTATTCATGCAAGTAAACGTTCCAGTGTAAAAATATCCTCTTAAATCTTCATTTTTTATTCATGCAAGCACCATGAGAAGTGCACTTAAATTTGATCTCTCTCTTCTTCTTTCGTTGTTGTGTTTTCCCAAAGAAAAACAAACCTGCGGCTAATATATATCAATATTTAACTAATCCAATACAGATTTTCCACGATGAAATATTATCATATATATATATATATATATATATATATATATATATATATATATATATATATATATATATATATATATATATATATATATATATATATATATATATATATATATATATATATATATATATATATATATATATATATATATATATATATATATATATATATATATATATATATATATATATATATATATATATATATATATATATATATATATGAACATAAAGTCTGTTCAAAGTATCTCTTTGGAGATCCGGCTTTAGGAATCACAAATGATTTCGAGTTGGTTAGCATCATGTTTGATCTCTAGAGTAGGGCAAAATATATCACCAAAAACAGAACTAGTATTGTTCGATACAGGTGACAGACGCCTACAGTGGAATTGCGACCTTCCTTACCGGTTTCGAACCTCTGGACATACAATCAGCGTCCATAGCCTAGTGGTTAGGGTGTCCGCGTTCAGAGCGGAAGGCCCGTGGTTGGAATCCAGGTGGAGGCTGAAAGTTTTTTCACTGTTCTTGATTTTCCAACTAATTACGTTTTTCAACTATATATATATATATTTATTTGTATATAAATCATGTATGTATAAATATATATATATATATATATATATATATATATATATATATATATATATATATATATATATACATACATCATGCCCATTATTAAGGTTGACTTTACCTGTAACATAAGATTAACATTGTTAACTTTTCTGAGCAGACCAGCTGGCATTGTTGCCGCTCTCAGGAGCTTGAAGATTGAAAAATGGAGCTAATCTTTGAATGAAACTGGTGAGAAAACAGAACAAAACAAATATCAGATTGATAACATTTAATCACTGTCTTATGAGCAATGATAGCTGGGGACAAAATGAAGTATTCAACTCTCTCTCCACCTCTCTCTCTCTCTCTCTCTCTCTATATATATATATATATATATATATATATTTGTTTTGTTGTTGTTGTTGCTTTATTGTTCACGCTGTTTGAATATTGCTTAATTTGGACTGAATTGCAATTTGATATTAACACCTAAATGGATCACTGAGAAACGGACACAGTCTCGATGAAATTTATGTACTTCGATCGTCATGGATCTAAGTTTGAACTAGAAACATTTATGACATTAAATATGTTTACTCTTAATTGGTACGAACTGCTTCAACTCAAAATGTTCAAAACGTCATTTCGGAAATTGTAACAATTTTCCTTCTGGCTGTTCATATCATGTTTCTGATAAACCGCTGAGCTATTCTTTGAACTCTACTAACACAACGCGAACAAAGAAACCTCTGGTAAATGTTAAATGGATTCATGTTTTGGGCGGTTGAATGGTTATATTTAACCCCGAATTTTGCTGTGCCCCTCTTGATTTTCTTCCAGTTTGCGGACGTCCATGGACGAGAGTGACCATTTTTAGAGTTGCTAGCAAATGTGGGGGCAACACTTATGACCTGATTCGTCATATGTACAACTCTATGAAAAGACAAGTCCTTTATCGAAACGAGCAAGTAAAGAAATATGCCGATGCGAAACCTCACAAGTGAATCGATGAATTCTGCTTGAGGTTTTGAGCTCCTCTTCCGTTGTGTGGGCGAGCTTGTCTTGCGTAAACAGTTTTTTTTCTGTCACTTATTTCACTTATTTACTTTAGTATAATTCTTCCTTTTTTCCTTCTAGCTTTCACAAATTCAGATATCATGGTCTACGTCAGTACAATGGTAATTTTTAATAACATATTTATAATATAAATTATTCCAGTTAAAGGTAAAGAAGATTAAAAAATAACCCTCCCGTATTTATCACGCAGCACGTGGGCGAAATTTTATGTTATTGTGCAAAGTAACCTGGAATAAATAGTAAATATTAAGTGTGGCGAGATGGTAATTTCCATAACTGAAGTAGTTATGTTTCTAAGGGAGGAGGAGAGCAGAACTTTGCAATTATTTTCGTAATGGCATTTTATAGTGTACGGTACCAAGGGAATTATATTTCAGATATTTTCTTCTAGAGTTATCTGCTTTGAAAGTTGTTATACGCGACGGAGAAAACTGAGCGTGCCATTTGTCAGATTCGTGGAATTTTGCATCTTCCAGATACTGTGAGTAAAGTAGCAGTAACATAGCCTACATCCAGGTACACACATACATGTATGCTGGCAACCCATCGACAGCGTCTTATAGATTCCCTTTGAGGCGTTGTGTAGGAGAGAGAACGATTAATACAGTACAACACGGCATATGGGTCAACGTTTCCATCTAATCCTCCACATCGGAATTCATTACACGTCACTGGGGAGTGAAACTGCTGAAGGCAATGCAATGACCCCCTCTCAATGAGTTCGTTAGTTATACTAGCTATTGAACTGTCCACCCTTAATTATGGCATCGTTATTTGATAGTTCACCGAGGGGCAAATGTGATCGATAAGTGTGTGTATAAAAACGTATACTTAATGTCCAATTATGCGTTCCATGATTTGGGACGAACTTGGAACATCGTGACAGCTTTAGTCATGGATTTTATGGATGGATGGATGGATGGATGGATGGGTGGATAGACGGGTGGTTGGGTGGAAGGATGGATGGGCGGGTGGATGGGTGGGTGGATGGGTGGGTGGATGGGTGGGTGGATGGATGAGCAGGTGGATGAGCGGGTGGATGAACGGGTGGATGGATGGAGGGCTGCGCATCCCGTGAAGGAACGTAACTCAGGATTTGATCTATACCGATTCCAACCACATTTACTGCAAAGTTTAGTTTAAACTTTAAGCGAACTTAATCAATTAATCATAATAATGAAGTGAAGAATTCACAAATATGCTGTTGTTCATATTGGAGAGGGGGTTGTGGTATCAAACTGATTTTGGATATGCATGAAGTAATGCTATACTATAAGTGACCTTGGTAGAGCCTGCCAACCCACGTCTTATATTTATAGAGAGGGAAAAACCGGTGTAATTGACGCCGAATGCTTTTCTCATAGAAATTTGTTTTACAGTACATGATCATGGAGTGATATATGCGCTGGCTACTGAACCACCGCAAGAATGAATGTGTTTCATAAAAAAGAACGTTTTATACAGTTACGAAAGATGTAAATAAACCGATTTCTTGTTAAGAGTCTGATTCCGCAAAACCGCAACCATAAGGTCCCATCAGTATATATAAATCTTTGTATGATCACCTTTCTGTTTCTCTGTTGCTCTAAAAATGTTCTAAAAACATTGCCAGTTTTTCAGCTGTCAGCGTAAGAAATAATTATCACATGAGGAAATGTATTCCCAAGAAGAAAAAGAAGGAAAGAATCTCTTGCTAGAAGCTTGTATAAACTAAATGATTAAAGTATAGCTCATTCTTGTGGTTAAAACGGCGGTATAGATTCTTTTCTCTCACGTTTCTTATCAATTTCAGTTTTTATATATTTCTATTCAGTGATAATGTAGTCACAAAGTGCACTTTTAATGAAGATATTCCGTCCCTATTTCATGACATTTAGCACATTCTTGTAACGTGCAATTCAAAATATTACATTGCAGTGACGTAGGAAGGTACTTTTGAGTGGGGGGGGGGGGCTGAAGACTGATGGCCGGCCTGGGGGAGGGGTTTATATAGCACACAGGGGTTTATATGCAATATAGCACACTTCAACCTGCCCACCCCCAGCCCCCCCCCCACGGTTTCTACGCCCTTGTTACATTGGGAGGATTAACACTGTTTAGAATTTCTCAATAGTCCCATATCGTGAGGTCATGTGGAACATATGTCGTTATTCTGTTTAACATCACAGAAATGAAACCAACAAAGGTAAGTTGGGACTGAATAGGCCGACTGAGGTCGCTGATTCACACTTTTTTAGGGGCTTTCTAAAACCACAGCCTTGGTTGGTGGCTAATAAGACTTTGCTTCGTGTAATTTGAGAAGATAAGCGGTTTAATTAGAGTATTTTACTAAACTTATCCCCGAAATCTTCGCAAAATATCCATATGTGCGTTATTTAACCTCACATTATGGGATTTTTGATCAGAGAAATCCTGAATAGATGTGTTTTCTTGTGAGTAGATTCAACGTTTTAAGGGAAACAATAGACAGAAAAAAACCCCCGAAAAAACTCTTTTTTTCTGTGTGTACTACCGAACTTACCATTTTCAATGCTATATTAGATTACAAACGTCCATGAAATGTGGACCAAATATGTTGCTTAAAACTGCAATCTGTGACTACATTATCTGTAAAGTTCAATGGTACGGATAAAACGTATGAGTAATGTAGACCAGTTTTTCATTCTAATGTTCTAAATATGATAGCCACTATATAGATGTGTTGCTAACCACAACGCAATTCAGCATATGTGGACAACCTTCATGCAAAATCAAAACGAGACTGTTCATTTCTGTTCGCACTGAGTTGAAATTTGCTAATGAGATTTCGGAGATTATACGTGGAGAAACATCCATCCCCCAAAAAGGTTTCTCTACGCAAATTATACGAAGCAAGGGCAATTATCCTTCTATGGTGTTACGAAGTAAAAATAAGAAGAAAAAAAAATACACAACAGAAAACCCTCGACCACTTCAATATTGAATCGGCAAGTTCAATACAGGATCTATCATGGTGCTTTGCTATAAGGAATATTATTTAGATTATTATTTGTAAACACGTTGCAATAATGGATGTTTTTTGGTTGTTGTCAGTTTGAAAAAATAGCCGACTCTCTCAATCAGAGTTAACATCATTCCAATTACGTGCGCAGAACTGTAATGGTACATGGGGTGGTGGTGTGGGGAGGGGGAAGGGTGGCGTGGGGTTGGGAGTGAGTTATGAATTTCCCGCCACTGAATTAGTTAGGTGCATGGACCTTTCTTGTATATATTTGCTCACCATTTTATCAGCCTTTGGGTTCCGTGATTTGATGTACGGTGCCATAACTATTATTTGCACGGTTTGACGACCACGATGGCGATGATGACGTGGGCAATAATGACGATGACGATGACAATAATTTAGACATCTAGAGGCAAACTTATAAGCGACAAAGTTAGAACTCTTGAGTCTCTTTATAGGGGAAGTTTTGTCTGTCAATATATTTCATTCTCCAGAACTACCGAATGTTTACTTCTGTATGTTTCGCATCATGACAAATATTTCGACTTACATTCATTTCTTCGGGTGCCATCTGGGACATTTAATAATTTAAGTAACTTTATGTCTTGAAGAGAGGAGAAAATTTGTTTGGAGGTGAAGAAGGGGGTGGTTGCTAGTGGTCCAGTCACCTATGGTGCGATTCAACACATATCCACTAGCTTTGCCCCCTCACTTCTGTTGCCGTCGGGACATTCACACAAGTCAAGTAGTCTGGACAAACACCCTGAAGAATAACAGCAATTTCCCAAAATGGACTATATGCTAGCTAGGACAAAAAGGGCAAATATAGAGGTTTACTAGAGGCCAAGTCTTAGCCGTGCGATTTGAGAATCTAGTTAGCACTAAAAGAGCGCGTCACACTATGTACATGTTATGCGTTTTCCATTACATGTTGAATCGTGCGTTTAATTGGACTGCGAAGTTGCCTTCCGATGTATTATACTCACACACGAGTACATTCGTGATATAAAGACTATAAATATTCCCGACTATTCCACCCAACCTTCCCCTCTTCGTGATGTGCCTCGAGAGAATTGCTCGGACAAGCGTGAAAAGTATTGCCCGGTGCCTGCTCTTTAGGGACCGTCATTTAACTTTTCACCCTTTTTTTGTGAATATATAAGAACGTATAGATATACTGTACAATCTTTCTGTTTTTGTATTTCACATTCATGGCGAAAGCATTTACATCATTGTATGTTAATACCATGCGCACAATCTTAATAACAGCTCTGTCCAGCAAAGTTATAAGAAAGTTATAAATCATAAATAACATTAAGAAAACAGGTGTACTTAAATGAGCAGTCACCGTCTCGATTAAATCACGTACTGACTTGTCGTTGAGCTAGCCCCCCCCCCCATGCAGTTGACAAGTACACACATTACTGTACTTTGCTAAAAAGCATACAAGGGCCAAATTATATAAGGGATAACTTTAAAGTCGGAATTCCCAACTCCAAAGAATGAAAGAAAATTCTGAGCGCTTTATATGGTGATGACTCTTTAGATATGGTTTTTCAAATATTTTCGGTTTTACAAATGTTTTAAATATCTGGAATGCTCCCTTAAGGTTCGGCCTATGTACGTACTTTTGAGTTATATGACCTTCTACAGCGGAAAACATTTTTAAGACCATTTGGAAAAGAAAGAAGGATATTACGTCATTGTGTGAAGAGAAAGACACGATACAACCACCGTAGATCATGGACGTATAGTTAGGAGGGAGGCAGAGCCTATTTTCTGAAATATATCAGAAGATTTTCTGACCAATTTTATGGGCCAGGCAATTATTTGGATGGGCCAACCCCCCCCCCCCCCCTGTCACGTGGCTAAAACCACTGACTTTAAAACTTGTGGAGGCTTTTTTTTTTTTTATCTGCAAATGTATTCATGCTTTTGATTGAAATTAAACAAGATATTTTTTTTCGTCTAATGTGTTCGGTACTTTCCCGTCAGCCTTTTTCTTCAAAAAATGTTCTTTTTATAAACCAAGCAAGATTGTAATGTTTACGTTCAAGGACTGAAAGAGTAGATTTAGATATTTATCATTTCGGCGTCCCTTTCTTGTTTTGCGACTCTTTTTATCCTGGAATATAGCATTTCCGCAAAGCAGGAATTTTTCATTATCTATTGACGTTCTGTCAAATTCGGTATGATTGACAGATGTTTCCAGTGCATCCTGTCCGTCGTGTAAGCGTTTTTAGCTTTTTTGCCTCTGGGAATCAATTTACAAAATTAATAGAAAATTTTGTGTTCATCGCTATATACTAAAAAGTTTCGGGGTATCCAAGGGCCTCCATGATCTACGAAGCAGCTTTATTAAATTTCGTTTTTCCAATATTTTTTTCTTCTTCTTTCTCAAGTTAATTGAGTTACATCAGAACAGCTTGTGAGGGGATGTTGTATGGAATTTCGTTTAGAGAGTAACACTGAATAATATCAAATGTCCTTCTCAGAGGGTAACTTAATCCTTTTAACGACAAAAACGGATTATCTGTGGTGAGATGACGTAACTATCTACTTACGTCACTTTTATGCAAATTAGTATCGTGATACCATAAAATTGTCCGGAGTACTTCGATGCAGTTTGGAGTCTATCGGATATAGGAACATTGGCAGGAATGACCAAGGGCGAAATTTAACCACCATATTGTTCTTAGAGGAGGGGGAGGGGGCGCTAAGATGGTACGTCGTCCGGGGAAGGGTACCCCTCCCTTGGTAAAATGAAGGTTTTTTAGATGCTGATTGTGCTATTTTTTGAAACTTTTCAACAATCTTGACGAATTTTCAACTGTTTCACCTTTAAAATATGCTACATATTTGAACAGATTAGGGCTAAATTGATGGTGACGTCGCCTCCTCAGTGTATGCATGTATGTTGTTGTAATCCATTGGTTTACAAATTCTCATAACTCAATCGCGAAAAACGTTATCTTTTACCTTCATATGAACACTAGAGTACCGTTCGATGACATCCAACACCGTTCGTTCTTGACCAATTTACAATGCACTATACACTTGTTATGTGAGACCCTACTAATATCTCTTTATTGCTGTTGAGCTTTTGTTGGCAAATTGAGAAACTCACCTAATGGTATGTGTGCAAGACTTAGTGGTCCAGTCACAAAAGTGATATGTAATTACAACCTGCACTGATAACTGTGTTTCCTAATGGTTTCCAAATATAATTTATTAATGTATATTATTTATTAATGTACAATTTATTAATGTATGTTGTCAAGTTACAGAGTTGTTGACAATTAACAATTCATAATCATGGACGTTATAAGAGACTGACTTCGGTCAGCTTGCGGCTTTGATAAGCCAATGAGGCTTCTTCGCGAGTTCCTGCTTGCAGGAGGATCTAATATACAAATAGAGAAGTTAACTTCGTGCTCAATGTCATCCTTTAAAGGTATGCTGTATCGGCCCCAAATATGCTAGATATTCAAATATGGTCACCTTTGGTCAAAATTCTTTAACTGCTTTTATTACAACTTTCATATGAAATTTTCCTCACTGAGATATTCAGTCATCTTGTGTGTACCTTTAAAATGTCTGAGAACAATTTGGAGAGTAAACACCTCCAGAAGAGTACTTTTTGAAAACTTCTAGCAATAGTGTGCTATAATTTGGGGCCTGTACTGACTACCTTTAACCTTATTAAATCCACCACCGATAGCTTGTTGGGTATACGTCTGCATCACATCCCCTCATATTGTAGATGAGAGATATAAGGATAAGAGGAGTGGCTGGCTCAATTGCAAATGTGGAGTTTCTTTGCATCTACTGTATATGAATGCTACGTACAGTGTGTAATATATCGAGGAATCTGAATTCCATGCTATGAGAACACTGTATACAAGGCGGTCCTGAACCACAGCTAAATGAGACTCGATGGTTCTGTCCCATTTGGCACCCATCTGTCTTCATCTCTCCCCCCACCCCCCCACCTCCCTCCCCATTATAAAGTGTTGGCTATAAGCCAGGTGGGTATTCATTGACAAAACTACAATGTCCAAACTGAGTCTTTGAAAGTTGCTTTCCATCATGAGCATAACCATATATACCTCAAGGGGAACTTTGGAACACCCCTCCCACCCCCCCCCCCCACAGCCTAAAATAAAATCGACATTGCTTCAAAAGTGCAATTTTCCATCTAAGCACCCTCCATAGCCCATACTCTCAATGATTGGTACCAACCCTTACCCCTGCCCTCCCCCCAATGAAATTTGCCTTGTTGGAAGAACACGAACTGCCTTGCATCCCCAGTGCACCATGCAATGAATTAAGTATTCTGATGGCCAAATGAAAAGAACATACAGACACAATCATACACACAAACAAGCAAAAACAAATAAAAGGCGATTTTTTTTTCACACTGTATTGTGAAATATGACTGAGATATTACGCAATAACCATGCCCTCCTTGTATACCAGAATGGTCAAGTGTGTTAATTTGATTTGACAAGACATGTGATGTTGCATTTAGTTGCAAGTTGAAATCAAAATCCAAGGCAATGTTAAAAGTAATTTAGTAGCCACTAAGGATTATTTATGATTTGTGAAAGATACCCCAGCCCGCTTCACTTTACTTGCTCTGTATTATATACCATATCAACCAGTGTATTAAATCTAAGCCCTTTGCTATAATTTTAAATGCCAAGATGGCACACTAAACATAATTTATTCATATTTCATCAAATATATCTGAAACCATATCAACATTATTCAGAACTTGACTTCAATTTTACATAAAAACAAAACAACATGGAATTTGGTCAACAATATGCAATTGTTTTTACTCTGACCTCATGATTTCTTCATCAGTATCAATTCTTTCTGTTATTGCGATCACCACGACCTGGTTAACTAATCTGCTATGTCGAAAAAACATCCCAGGCACTGCATATCTACAGCACACCGGCAGAAACTGTTACGTTCCAAAATTTAACTGAGGACAAAATGGTGGTATTGCAACACTTTGTTTTACTGACGGAGAAAAAAGGCACAGGAGTTGGCAGCGAGATGGCGCAGTGACGAAACTCACGTAACTTTTAACTTTAACATTTCCATGCAAAGTGGTATCAAATGACTTTACAATTGTGTCCACTTTGGGGGCGGGGGGATATTGAAAAGGATTGAAATCTTTCTGCAAAACCCTAGAGCCGCTCATCGCCCACAAGATAAGACCCCCTTATGCCTTTAAATGTTACGGCACTACTACTATCTTCTCCTCTGTTGGTTTTGTCCGCCACCCTGACTCATCTTCACGACTGCAAACAGCAGTCCGCCAACTAGAAGTCCTCTAAAGCCGAACAAGAGCATGGCTATCAAAAAACCGATGAGTACGATGGGCTCTACCACGTGTTGGCCAAAATTCCAGCGAGGAACTCCTAGATCTAGCAGTTTCTGGTTGATTACTTCAAATATGGACACTTGTCTGACTTGACCGTCTTCTGGTACACCCTCTCCACCAGCACCTCCTCCATACCAGGCTTGCCCACCTCCTTGACCTTGACCTTCATTCTGGTCGATAAAAGAAAAAAGTTGTTAGTTTCTACATCAAAGGAATTTTTGTATTAAAACAGGTGTAGCAAAACTTTGGACTGGACAGCTAAGTTTGAATGGCTCAGGACTTTAGAGTTATTTTTGAGTCACTATGAGCAAAATTTGCTTTGATACATTCAAACTTGGCTTAAAATGTGTCCTACTCTTGATTTCTGTTCAGCGACTTGATGTCAAAGGTCATACAATCACGTTTGCCAGGGGCGTATCCAGGATTTTTCAATAGGGGGGGCGCCAGGCATGAATGATCGCCGTCCTGGGGGATGGGTCTAAGGGGAGGGGTGTGCAATTTTTGCTTTCAAAGAAGGGCTGAAATGCAAAATGGTGTCATATGCATGGGCGGCGATCCGTACTTCTGAGTGGGGGGGGGGGGGATATGACCTTGTTGACTATCTAAGCGTAGCGCCACCATGGGTTGGCGCGAAGCGTACAAGAAAATTTTGGGATTAACAAACCCTCTAGATGGCCGGAAACGGCACTTCCCGAGGTTTCCAAGCGGCATATACCCAACTTTAAAATAGGGATGTCATGTCCGAAATATCTCATAATCAGGATCCAAAATACTTTTTTTTTTAATTTTGGGTGTTATTTTGGGAAAATTGCCCCTGTCAATCTTGTTTCAGGCGCAACGTTAGAATGTTCGAGAGCTCTGTTATGAAGAAAATGGCCTCATGCAGGCTATTATAGGCCTATACACATGCAATACACAATTACACATAGTTACATTCCTAGGTACTGATTGCTAGGGCATCCAGATGAAACGTGTATTAAGCATTACCCTGGTTACATGAGATTCTCAGCTGTTCGAGGGAACATGTACGTGTGTAGGCCTACTATAGGGCCTGTATGAATACTATGAGGGTGCATATATGTACTATATCAATACCGTGGGCGCAATAATACATTTTGTTGTTATAGGGCCAATGAAGCCCACAGTCAACTATTTTTGCTTTATAAAGACGCTTTATTTGAAAAGATCGCACTGCGTTTATGGTAGGCGAGAAATGAAGCTAAAAAAGAGCAGTACATTAACGAAGATGCATAAATGTAGGCATGAAAATATTATTATCCCTGGCATTTGGTGGGGGGGGGATATGGTGCATTACATCCCCTCCACCCATTTTCATGGGGGGATATATCCCCACTCCACTCAGGATCGCCGCCCATGGCCATATGTGATCCATTTTTCGACCTATTAAGCAACATTTCCAGTAAATATGGACACAAAATGCACAATTTAGTATGGCTGGCATGTCATTTAGTGTTTATAGTGATAATACAAACACAATTACCATCTATGTTTCTAAAACTATTATGCCGTCGAACTTCGCCAGAACCTTTTTTTGGCAAACAAAAAATAAAGCATACGGGAGGGGGGGGGTTGAGCGATCACCGACATCTCACATAAAGGTCGTCATCATTTTTTTTTTTTGCTAAACTTTTTTTTGTTTTTTTGGTGACGGCCAATAGGGGGGGCGCGCGCCTGTTGTGCCCCCCCCTGGATACGCCCCTGTTTGCAGCCAAAATTCTACCACCGACCTTTGACAATCTATCACAATATATATTCTTTTTGAGTAGAGTGATATTTATATATACATTCATACTAAGCCTTGAATAAATTTCACGGATGAACTTTTGTTATATATTTTTTTTCAATATGACAACCTACTGTAAGAAAAAAACTGTCAAAATGGATCCCTCATGCACACTAGACACTACACTAGTACTAGATGCTCTTTGGGGCCAAATTGGGTACTCAGGCAGTCGACAAAACTTCACACACTACATTGCAAAGTTCTGACATTTTTAATGACTTCCAAGATAAATATGGCCTGTTGTGGTTTGTTAAAAGGAAGAAAAAAGGCCTTGTCTTTCAGAGATGCAACCCTACTGTGCTCAATAAACAGTAGCATAAACTAACTTTTCTGGTATTGCTAAATGAAAATGTCACTAGAAAAAAGATGATAAAATTGTAAGACCTGTCATATACACTGTACAAATATAGCAAGATTTGCCGGTATATATTCTTAAAATTTTCAGTTTTTAATGAGAACAGAATTCATACAATTAACATAATAACAGAAGCATGATGAAGCTCTTTGTTTTTGACAGGTGGCAGAATGTTTGGGAAATACAGTGTTATTCTTACCCTGTACCCTCTGCCTTGATCACTGGTACTAGATCGGAGTCCATGTATATTTGTTCCTCCTTGAGTTCTCCTACCCTGTTGTGCTCGAGGATCATCGTCTTGCACTATATCACCGTTAGCCAGGATCCTGACCATTTTCAGTTTGTAAAATACCTGTAAAAGAAAAGACAAACAAATGGCTAAAATCAGCAGCACTTTTCACCGCAGCCAGAATTGGCTCTCGGATATAGACCCTGTCACGACAAACAATATCACATTCACATCTACAACACCCCACATGTTACTTGATTAAAAGTGATTAAAACAATAATATACAAAGAAAATGCACCAATATGTAGGGCAATTTTGGGCTCAGTCCTTTCCAAGTCACAATTGCAGTGGTTAACCTTTGGCTCAATGCAGATGCCACTTTTTTCTTAACATTAACAACATGCTATAGCCAACATACTGATATTATATTGTAGTAAATATATACTGCGTACCTATCTTAGGTTTAAACATCCAGTCCGAATTTCCCTACGAAATTAGGCATAGTAATATGTAACATAGGATATTAAATTTGTACAGTAGTTGCACCTTGGTAAACCATGATTCAGCTTCAAATTATTTATCACTCACCGTTCTGTGTGGATATGTGCTAGTTGCGCGAAAAATATAGACAACGATTTGTTTGACTATTTTTTACTACCTCCCACACAAAGCTGAAAAGGTCTAGAGTCTTTATGCCATTGGATTATTTAAGTACTATTCGCTGATGAAGATTTTTTTCATTTGCTTTGGTAGTTAATGCGGGTACCATCAGGCTTCCTATCAGACCCAGTAATTTAACGTTACAACTTTACACTGTTACAGCGGCTGTAGAGAAAGTACAACCAGATTAGTAGTCGATAATGTTTACTTATCGCTACGGAAAGCCCAAACTGCAAAAATTAAGTGGGAAAATAAAAGAATAAGCCAAACAAACTGCAGAGTACGTACTTGGCGTTCAAGAAACAGAAAACATTAAGAAAACAAATACTAATTTTTGGCCCTTCCTATTACCAGTGATTATAAACTTTGACCTTTATGGAATGAAATTTTACATTATTATACAATTGCGTTTAAGTGTGTACACTAATCCATGCCTTCTCCTTTCTATTTCCCAATTTTCATTATGGAAAAACGATTTAATAATTAAGTATTGCACTTTTTCATCCTTATCCATACAACAAATGTACAATAACTGAGTGAATATTATTTGTATATATGAACACCGCACTTTGTTCTATGCTCTCTCTGGAAAATGTTGTTATTAGCTGGAAACACGTAAGTGAATGAAAAAATATATAATAATAATTCAAAAGGGAAAAATATAAATTTAAAAGTGGGCCTGACGTTTCGATCCTAGCAGGATCTTCTTCATAGGCTAAATGACAAGTAACAGAAAATACAAGGGACAAAATATAAGCACATAATACATCATAGGCCGGGTGAACACAAAAGTGATTGATGTAAGATGATGTAAGATGATGAGGGACAAAGAGAAGTTGGGAATGAAGTAGGGAATAAACGGCAGAAGAAAGGTAAGTCATGTCCTTCCTGAAAAAAATAAGAGAGAAAACGTTTAGTTCTTTTCTGAACAGGCTGTGAGGATGCCAGTGTACTTTCCTTTATGAAATATATGAATGTCTTGGCATTGCCAACAAAATTTTTACTTTTTATTGATAAGAAAGAAATACAAAGGCCACTCCATGTCTCCCGGTCACAGAGGGGCCTGGTTCAATGAACCGCCCAAACTGGATACGCGCTACCCATTTGAATACTCTTGTATGTATCTTTTCCAATAATGCTACGAATCGCAATCGAAATTGTAACAAATGTAACTTGACACAGACACGTTGAGTCGGTCAATTTAAGGTTGCATGTTGCATGTGTTCTTTGAAAGAAAGTTAGTGTTCGGATTTGTTTTTATGCCATACATATACTGCTTTAGATTACTTGAAACATACTATACTCAAGTTATCGTATTTATTGTATTGTATATCGATCCACTAGCAATTATTTGTGGGTAGCATGATTCTTTTGCACCTTGTTTAAATTGGATCGACGCGGATGTTCATTGCCGCAGGCCTTACGGCGATTCAGAGTATGATAGATATTTATATATAGCAAGTATATAACATTAGTTTTGGCCAGCCATCTTATTCTAAACATGAATATGCATTATCATATTTTCGTGCAGTATCGTCTATTGAGCCACGTCTTACAAGTTAGGCATCGAATGCTGTTAACCTTTTGTTCTTCTTTGTTCTATATTAGATTGCTTTTCACAAGCATCGAATAATTGTCGCTTCAATTTTCCCTGTTATACTTGGATGAAGTAGATTAGAGATGAGTTTCATTTCACGAGCGTTCGGAGGAAATGCAAATGTGGCCCAGCCGTCTGGTGCTGACACGGTACATACCGACATTAATTAGGCTAGTTCCGCGAAATAGAAAAATTGTGTATCGCAAATGTTGTGTAGCCTAACGTACTTTTGGCTAAGAAGTAGATAAGGGCTTAATGCAATGTAGCCTCTGTTAATTGGATGTTAACCTCATTTTCTCACGATCTCTGGTTAAAGTTAAGATAATTTGTTTTGGATGAATGTAATGATCCAAGATGTCGTTCGTAAGGCCTAGGGCCTAAGATTAAGGCCGTGGCTATTCTTACGACTAGTCGTAACAATTATTTATAAACTATTCTTACGACAAAGGCGAATTCAAGCGTAGTAAAGTAAATAAAGCAACTGCGCATGTAGTAGGGGTAACCCTAACCCTAACTTTAACCCTAAACCCCAATCCTAACCCTAACCGGAAATTATTGTTACTCCTGGTCGTAAAAAATAGTACTCCTGTCATAAAAATAGCAACTGCGCATGCGTAATCGGAAATTATTGTTACGAATAGTCGTAAGAATAGCCACTTTGTAAGATTAACACTGCATTAGGCTAAGTTGCTAACGAGGAGGATACTACAACTTACATTATAAGTACACTAATCTTGTTGTAAGTTTGTGTAACCCTCGGAGAATAACTTGTGTTAGTGTTAAGGTATTGTAAGGCAATTGTGAAATAAATAAATTTGTTCCAACATTTGCTTCATGTAATATGTAGTCTATACTGAAAGTTTGGTACTAATTTAGAATTCGACTACTCGACTAACCCCTAACCCTATTCCCTACTTCCTAACCTATTCACTGACTGTTATTCTATTGAGCACACACGTTCAGCCGGATTATACAGTTGTTATTCTGCCGATTCGAAGTAAGCTTTCCTATTCATATGGTACGGATTCTAAAGTTAGGCCGAAAGTTCCTGCTGGTCTATCCCAGAAACATTTGAGCCATGTGTCTGAGGGAATTATGCTCTGAAGTGAGCAATTATAGTGGTGTATGTAAATGTATTATGAGAGGCGATCAAACTTGGTCATTCTACAATAGAGTAATATTGATTTCAGTTACACTAACAGATAGCTTTCCTTTCTCACAGATTGGAAAACTATGTGATCGAGTGAAGTCATCTACCCTTCTTGATGACCGAAGAGATGCTGTTAGAGCCCTCAAGGCTCTTTCGAAGGTAGGTCCTAACTAAATTGATTGCATGTCAGCTTTGCATTGTGTGCTGCCCCATTCAGCGATATCCACCGTGATCCCATTGAGTACTAGTACAAGGGTATTTATAGGAGAAGCATTATTGAGGGGTTAGATGTAGATCCTTGACCAAATGACTTGAACCATGTGTCTGAGTACGTCTTCCATTATCTGAACAGTTCAGAGAGATATCTATCCTCTCAACCTTAATTAAATCTATGAATTGACTTGAAATTAGATGTTTGGCTCTCAAGTTGATTAATTTGTAACCTCATAAGCTTCCGTCTGAAAATACTTTATGTGTACTCCATATTATTTGGTTGTTTGTCCTAAAATAAGTTTCTTATCCAGGCTGGTTTTAATAAAACAAAATGATATGCAACCAGTGCCAAATTGACATATCAAGCCAAATTTATATCAGCACAAAACCATGAAATTTGCACTTCTTTATAAACTAAAAATTAAACCTGAAAATTGTAAACACTAAATTATTTCCTATCAATACTGTTTTCCTGAGTATTACAGTAGGTTGATGCACCCCTATCATCTCCAAATGCTGTGATCAATATGAACAGATGTATATTTCTTAGACCTATTCACCACATAAATGAACACTAATATGTTTTTATTTATATGTATATTATTAATATGTTTGATAATATATATTTATTTTTGAAGTGTTGTTTAAAACTGCTTCTTTTCTCTGTGTTACTGAACTTTACAGATTTGTAGAAAGAAATGTTTACTATTAATGTGTGGTGTTGTCCTCTTTTTTTGTCCAGAAATTTCGGCTGGAGGTCGGTACCCAAGCTATGGATCTACTGATCCATGTTCTCCAAACGGACAGCAGTGATTCAGAGATTACTGGCTATGCATTGGATACTATCTACAACATAGTCTCTGTCCAACCAGATGAGATCGAAGGTAATCAAATAGAATGATTCAATATTCCAACCACACATGAAGCAGGGGCATAGCCCTGGACTTTTTTTCCTTAGGGAGCCCAAGACATTTCTAGGGGGACTGGCAGAATCTATTTGTGGGAAAAAAGTTGGGGTTGGGGAACATTGGGGGATGGGGAAGACCAGGGGGCTAGGCTATGGTACCGATGTTTACAGGTTGTTTACTTTCATATTGAAGCCCCATAGACTCCAATATTAATACTTTATTTAAAAAAGACCTTCTTAGTTTCTTTAGAGTGAGCTATGTTGTATGAGTTTAGTTGTACATGGTTTAAGTTAAGTCATTTAACTTCCCCATCCCCCAATGTGTGGCTTCGCGTGCCACACATTGGGGGATGGGGAAGACCAGGGGGCTAGGCTATGGTACCGATGTTTACAGGTTGTTTACTGTCATATTGAAGCCCCATAGACTCCAATATTAATACTTTATTTAAAAAAGACCTTAGTTTCTTTAGAGTGAGCTATGTTGTATGAGTTTAGTTGTACATGGTTAAAGTTAAGTCATTTAGCTTGTGTAGATGTCCAGTGTTATCAAGTTAGCTAGGTCTGACTAATTCCTGAAATATGTGAGTATATATTTGAGTGCAAATGGTCTGATACATTGAATTAAATACCTCACTGAAACAAATGATCATGCTCATTAATAACATTGGCAGCAAACCTGGAGTGTGGTGGGGGGGGGGGGTTGGGTTGGGGAGGGGAGATACACCCCACTTTGATGACAAACCTGAACAAAACCACTTTACATCAATTTATAACTGTCATTTCTGTTTATGGAAAATCCTTTTTTGCAACTTAATTCTGCATAATTAATTCATTTAAGTTTTGCAAAAAGTCATCCTTTTTTTTCTTGTGATACCCCTTTATTCAGAAATAGTCAAATTTTGGCAAAGAATATGCATAAGTGTCATAAATTTTGTAAGCTTTTGAGGTGATTTTGTGATCTTTGGTCCTTAAGTCAAAGTCACATATCCCACTGCCCTTCAAAGATTTGTTGCCCTCCCACCCCCCCCCCCCCCCCTTCTTCCACCCTATCCAGTGTTAGATCTTTTGTATCATTGTAACATTTCATTCATACCAGTAAAAGTACCGGAGAGGATTGTTGCAAGAAAGTGAGCCAATGTTTTACGGTACATTTTCAATAGAATACTGCATTGAATCAGAATTTATTTTTAAGAAAAATGTTTCTTTGCTTGTTTTAAATAAGATGAAATGGAGGAGAATCAACAACAGCCTAAGATTGATCAAGAACAGGCATCACTTGCCAAGCAGTTTGCAGAAATATTTATTAACAAACCAGAAAATGTTGCCCAATTGTTGGGATTGCTGGAGGTATAGTACATCTCTTTAACTTTCATAAGTCATATTTTTAATAATTAATTTTTTTTTTTTTGGGGGGGGGGGTAAATTAGTAAATATGTTTTTATGGTTGGTATTTAGTTAGTCAGATGAGGTCTTTGTGTTACACTGTATGTTATGTGGAGAGGTATGGATTGTACAGAAGTCTGTGCTGGATGAGCTAAAAGTTAAAAGTGTAGTTTTGTGTTTAAATTGATGTGATGAGTACTTAGAGCTAGATGAGGTATGGTTCTTACTTCCTGTACTTTCCTGTACTTTCCTGTACTTTCCTGTAATATGTTAGAAGTACATTACAGTGTGGTTTGTACCTCAAGTCAAAATGAGGCAAATCATGATTTGAAGTTTGTATCATATGGGGTATATGTATGTGATGTGTATTAGGGACTAAAGGAGGTATGTGATTTGAGCCTTTTGAGTTGGAGTGATATTTGTCGCAAAACAATTTTTTCCCCCTTTAATTTGGTTTAAAAGGAAATATGTATGTTACAGGATGGCTCTATTTTAGAAATCTGAGGTACTGCTTATTTGTCAAATTTAATGAAGTACATTTTTGTTCGTTTCATGAGCCCAATGATGTGACATTACTTTAGTTGGTACTGTACTGATCGAGAAGGAATGTCTTACTTGTAAGTGTGAACTTACACTAGACGTAAAGTTGAAATAGCCGACTTAAATGCAGGATTTTGGGAGATCCCGAACCTTGCGAGCCACTCGTGGGGATCAAATTGCAAATGCATGGACAGCTTAGTTTTAGCTTATAGCTTTTTTTTGCAGCCCATAATCCTGTGTAACAATGACCATGAAGGATTTGCGAAAGTTCTGATGTTTTATGCTTTTAGCCATTAAATAATATCAGTTGTGTATGTTGTGGAGTAACCAGTCTACTTCAATCCCCATCTTCGTTGGAGAATCACTTATAAACTATTTGTATCTTTCTTCCACCGCTTTTTTTCCCCTTCATTTCCAGGAGTTTGACTTTCATGTCAGGTGGCCAGCGATTAAACTTCTCATGGCCTTAATCTTCCATCATCCGCCGAAATTACAGCAGTGCATTCTGGTTAGCCCCATGGGTGTCTCCAAACTGATGGATCTGTTAGCCGATTCTCGGGATGTCATCAGAAATGATGTAAGTGGTGAATTAAACTATTCAGAGTCACTTTGGGAAATACTTAGGTGAAAGAACATTTTTCTGTAAATTCAAGCATTTTACCTCAGATTTTGTTATGAAATAATATTTTTGCTGAATGATTGCCATGCAAAGTTCAAAATATTCATACCATTGGCTGTTTTCTTGTTGTTGCTGTGGAAAACTGGAATGCAATGGTTTACATAATCATAGCTCAAAAGATTGTCTAATAATACTGTGTAGTCTGTTCTTCATAAACCTTGATTTTTAGAGTAATTAAATGAAGCAATACAAATTTTCTTAGATCTTTGACTTGCACAAAGCTACAAAGCAGTTAAGTCTTAATTTTGGAAGCTGTCTGAAGGGAAAATCAGACTTTTCCCATTAGGTTGTTGTGCGAAATGTAAAAGTATTTTTTTTTGAAAGAGAAGAGTTTGACAATAATTGAACTTACCACATTTAGGTAAAGTGATTGTTCTCTGTGCAACTTGCAAGGGTAGTCTTGGTTGTCTGTTTAATGATATTTAGTCACCTCATAGGAATGGGATGGGAAAACCTTTCTTAAGCTCAGCCTAGTTCAGTCAGCACAGGTAACTCAAGGGCTTTACTGACATTATCGAGTTTACCATTGGATTAGTGAAACTTGTGGACTGTCGCATGAATGAATCTGGCCTGTTTTGTATCTGTCAGTATACATTGATATGATAAACAGTTAAAGTACTGTTTTTTTATGATTCTTTACACCTTGTTTCTTAGGACATTGCTCTGTAATTAACCATTAGTTTTAACTGACCGATAGCTCTTTGCAAACAGCCAGATTGTGGGTTTAACCGGGCTGAATCCACTTTGGGACATACCCTGGATCAAAGACCCAAAGGCGTATCATGGAAAACATTTTGTCCGTGACACAAGCTTTGCAGAAAACAGATCACGCAGGACTGATATAATAATATTTAGTATTTGCTTTTTATATAGCGCTTTACACCAGCGATAGGTCTCAAAGCACTTTACAGACGTTATATTACCCCTAGTCAATGATAACCTGTCCCAGAGACAATCCCTCCAGTCGGCAGCAGTTATATACGTGCACCCAATGACAAGTTACCTCTCAGGTACCCATTTAACCCCTGGGTGGAGAGAGGCAAGTGAGATAAAGCATCTTGCCCAAGGACACAACGTAATAAACTAGGCAGGAATCGAACCAGCAATCCTTGGATCACGATTCCGACGCCTTAGCCAATTGGCCACCACGCTCTCAATAATGGTTCTCTCTTTCTAATAATCAATTCCCAGGGTCTCCTGCTACTCATTCATCTAACTAAGGGCAACGCAAACATCCAGAAGATCGTGGCGTTTGAAAATGCCTTCGACAGACTTCTCGAGATCATCAAGGAGGAGGGTAGCAGTGACGGAGGTATCGTGGTAGAGGACTGCCTCCTCCTGCTTCTGAACCTGCTGAAGAAGAACAGCTCCAACCAGACATTCTTCAAAGAAGGAAGGTAAGAAAATAAAAAAGACCGGGGCAATGAAATCAAAAGGGCATCCATCATTGTTCACCATAGTTTTGTTTGGATTATTGATTATTCTTCTGTTAGTTTTTTTCTTTTCTTTATGGATACTGCTCAAATATGAATCAATTAATATGATCGGGATGCTAGTGGCTAAGAGGTGGTTAAATCTACAGGGACCCTTGATTACTCAAATGATCAATAAATAAATCATTTTTATCATACCTTCATAGTACCTTCATAGACTATGTCTCATAGCCAGTAGCATCTGCTTTCCAATGTATCAATTATAGAAATCTTCAAAAGATCAATCCATTAATAAGTACCCCTGCTGATCATAATCACAGAGCCATACTATATCTCAGAGTCAAGAGCGCCATTCCAATAATGTCAAGAAAGTTTTTTTTTTCAAACCTACTGTTGTCATATGTGTCTTTCACTTCATTCAGTGTTGGGAGGAAGGGATCAGATATGTAGTGCAGTGGGCCGGGGTAGGAACTTTCTCAAGGAATAAGGACTTTTTCTTGGGCATTCCCAGGAGCTTAGTTTGAAGTGCGACTTGAACCTGTCTGTCTCTTTGTTTTATCTGAAGTCATGTTGACAAAGAAGGGTGTGGGGGGGGGGGAGCTTGATATGTCAAAGGTTAGCCAAGGTTATCATGAATATGGTTTACAATAAAGTCAATGTATGATTTTATTAGTTGTTTTGTATCATAGACTTTCGAACTATATACCAAAGTATTAACCCCTATTTGTTGCACAAATGACAAGCATTTTAAATGTTTGAATGGAACTAGGTTGAAGAAAATTACAGTATTTTGATTACGTAGAACAAACATGATTGCCTAGGTATTTGGTTACCACAAGAACAAATAACGTGCTTTAAAGTGAATAAATTCTTGACAGTATTGTCGTTTGCATTCCTTGTGGAAATGTACCGACAAAGATAAAGGTGGGGAAGCGTTCCATACTTCACTTTGTCGTCAGCTATCGGTGCTTGTAAGTGATTAAATTTTATCAATCCGATATTTGTTTTGCTCTGTTTTCTCACCAGTTTCATTCAAAGATTAGCTCCATTTTTCAATCTTCAAGCTCCTGATAGCGGCAACAATGCCAGCTGGTCAGCTCAGAAAGTTAACAATGTTAATCTTATGTTACAGGTAAAGTCAACCTTAATATTGGGCATGATGTATGTAAATATATATACACACATCTATATATATATATATATATCTGTATATATATATATATATAAATTATATATATATATAAATTATATATATTAAATCATTCCATCAAGAAAAAATGCCATACAGTATGTGTGACATTGTTGGATTTGACTTTTGCAATTTTGGCTAAATTCAATAGACATTTTGATCAGATGTAGTTTAAGTACTGTATAATGAATTTTAATAATCGTCTGATCAAGAAGGTATTTTCTTTTTCCCTTTCCTTTGTATTGACAGATGAATGATACATGAAATATCAAACTGATCTTAAAACAGGGTTAGCAGAACTGTTGGACAAACTCGACTTGCTAATTTGTAGAATGACATAATTGTCTCCTTCGTCATTAAATCTATTTCAAAAATATTTTGGTGTAGAAAAAAAATTAATTGAGGATCAGAAGATACGATTAAATTTATATACAAGTCTTCTGGTATGTCCATGATTGTCAAGGATGGAGCTGACTGTTTGAACAAAAGAACCCTGTGAATGGATTTCATTTTCACCGGTTGTTGCGACCATTCTTTTCATACTTCTTGAAGCATAATAAATAAACGACATACCCAAATCGTAGATTTAAAATTCAAAAAGCATAATAAATATACGACATACCCATGTCGTTGATTTAAAATTTCCAGAAGCATAATAAATATACGACATAACCCATGTTGTTGATTTCAAAATTCTTAAAGCATAATAAATATACAACATACCCATGTCATTGATATCAAATTTCTTGAAGCATATAATATATACGACATACCCATGTCGTTGATTTCAAACTTCTTTGAAGCATAATGAATATACGACATACCCATATTGTTGATCCGTCGATACTGCTGTGTTCTTCTGTTTTCAGGTGGTAAGGTGCCTTGTTTCCCCTAGCAACCCTCAGAATGTAACTGGGGCATGTCAGAAGGTGATTCACCAGTGCGGTCTGCTTAAGCAACTCTGTGACATACTAATGGCGATGGGTGTACCTGCTAATATCCTTACAGAAGTAAGACAGATTTCCATTCGCATTTTCCAGTCTTATTCATTTCTTCGCATGTATGCTATTAATTAATTAATTTATTTTTAAAAGTCTCACTTGTCAAACCAGATCACAGTTTGTTAAGTTTAAATTATTTATTTTATTTTGGGAATGATTGTTGTTGGGGGCGTGGGGGGGTCGTTTGGAAGAAGTGAAATGTGTGTCATATCACTGATAAACTAGTGTTGTAAAGATTTTTTTTTGTAGTGAAACCTTCTTGTAATTGATGGTCTCATATTACAATCTTGCCAGGACAACTTTTGATGATTGTATCTGGCTTGATCCCTGCGTTGATCTGAATATATGTACTTTAGAAATGTTGTTTGTTGTTGATGTCCTGATTTTAAAAACAAAAAGCTTTTTCAACCTTGCAATCAAGTGCATTTTATCTACTGGCATGTGGTGATATACTACTATACACACTATGTATAACAATGTCATGGCAACAATTAAGTAGGGTGGCCACTGCTCTGACAACAAAATGGAGGACACATTGGATGACTCCTGGAGTTGATGATGATGTCAGGTCTTACAATTTGGTCGTCAAAAATGGCAAAGTTTGGTTGTCTGGAGAAATGTAGCAAAATAACAAAGAATGACTAATATGCACACTGTAAGAGAGATGTGTGAGGTGGGTGACTAGAACACCAGCTTTGGGCCTGTAAAACTCACCTTTGGGCAGGTCATAGGTCTTACCACTCACCGTGTTATTTTCAGCATCTCCAAAGTGATGGAGGGTGAAACCAATCTATCATTGTGCATATTTTGGGTGCATTTATTTATGTACAATGCAAATCTGAATTTGATGTACAGAACAGGTCGTTGACCACCAAGCCGATCTTTATTCTCCAAACAGAAATTTTTGTAATCTCGGACAACAGACGACCATTGCAACTTTGCCCTGCTCTTACCGTCAAAGTGTGTCATATGGCACTCTTCCACTTTAAGGAGTAGTAATGGAAAAAAATTGTCATTTGGGATATTTTTATTTAATTTGATAGAGTTAAAAACTCATTAAAAACAAGAAAAGGTTTGAATTTTCTACTCCCAGTGGGTTATTATGTGTTTCGCAACTTACTTTTGCAAACGTGGCTCTGTTTCCATTTCTTCTTCTTCTTCGTACACTCACAGACTTTAAACACGGTGTCAGAGGTCATTCGAGGATTCAAATTGAATCAAGAATTTTTTGCAGCAGTCAACGCTCCATCGGAACCACCCAGGTTTGTTCTACATTTTTAATTCGGAGCCAGGTTCATATGGCAAATGTTTCTAAGGTCCCTCAGCTGCACTTCCATTTAGGCTTTTTTGAACAAACAGTTAAAGGGAGTGAAGACTCCAGCACAAAGAAACGTCTGATGCCGGTAATCTGACCTAGTTTCGAATGAGGTGTAGCAGAAGTGTTAGACACCACCATCGATCCCAGAAAATTGCTACCGACGGTAATTAGACACTAGTGTACAGTCAATACATGCAGCTTCGGTCAATACCCACAACACAGTGTACATAGCAGCGATGGACATCTCAGGTCTAGATCAAAGATAACAAAGTTTCACGTTTCGTTACTGTCTGCATTTTGTAGTGACAAGAAAAAACTTCACTTGAAAGCAACGGAAAGTTAACTTTTTCAGAGGCGGCAAGTGGTTTGGGGAGAGTCTTCAATGCCTTTAAGAAGAGCAATTTGTCATACAAACACCACCCATATCCTGTAGCAACAAGGATGATAAAAAAGATATGCGGAAGAAACATATTAATAGTAAAAGAAAACTTGGTGTGCACTAGTAGAGGTTTAACCTAAGTATATTCTTGCAAGTTGGATCTATAAAAGTCTTGTTTTAGTTTATGCCAGGTTTTTTTTTCTACTTCATATTATGCATTCATATTTCAGTTGTAGCCATTTTATCACACCTTCACACAATGAATTGAAGTTCTTCACAGACTGAAAGAAAAGATCATAATGTAATCCACAGTTTATATATTTGTTCTTCTTCTCTGATTGAAGAATCACTCTTTAAGCTCAAATTTGCAATATTGACCTTCTCCTAAGCCAAATACTGTATGTGTGTGTTACTGTTTGGGCCAGGGGTAGTTGGCGTAAAAAGCATATTGCATGTCAGACGTTCAAATATGGGAGTGTCTTTCGTTGTTCAATGTTTACAATGTTTTATCAAAGTTAATGAATATTCATGATCAAGAGGATAAACAACACTGCTTTCAAAATGGTGCTCAAAAATCTTTTGCTCTCTCTACTTTAGCTATGATTGAATTAGATTCAAATATATTTCTCATATTGTCAAATAACAAAAACAAAGAAACATCAGATATGATAAAGTGCCGTAAAACTATGAAAATAATGGACTGGTCCATTCGGTTGCTAGGGATGTTTTAGCTAAAGGATTGCAAAAGATACATATCAACCATATACAGATTGAACAACCACTGATATATCTTTGTATCAATTTTATTTACCTGTTTTCAGACCTGCTCTAGTGGTGTTACTGATGTCTATGGTCAATGAGAAACAACCTTTTGACCTCCGGTGTGCTGTACTCTACTGCTTCCAATGTTTCCTCTACAAGAATGACCTCGGTCAAGAACAAATCATCTCTACTCTTCTTCCAGCCACTGCTGATGGTAACCAACATTTATTTGGCTTGACATGTTTTTTTGTGTTTTCTTTCACAAATTTCTTTTTATTAAACCAAATTTGGTCTGACATCTGTATAACCTCAGAGGTAAAAATGTGATTTATTGTTTCCATTAAGGTAAATTAAGTTTCTCTTTCCATATTGCCTGACCATTTTTGAAATATGAATAAAGGGTAGGAAAGTATTGAGGGTGGATTTTGGTGGCAATGGTTGCAGTGATAAGAGACGTTGGATGGCTTTTAAGGATTTAGTATAATACCTTCTGCGGTACTAGACACTTTCTGCGAGTCCGAACTGGCCGACGAATCGAATGGTTCTATAAAAGTCTGCACATGGGAAGGAGCTATACTACTACTACTATGTCATTGTTTATCATTGTCCGTCAATGAGTGAGCACAACACAGATAGCAAAGTGAGCCCAGTTAATGAATTGCATCATCTCAGGGAGACCGACATTTACCCGCAGAGTTGAGCAATCCGGCGGGTTACTGGACCAGGTTTTCTATTGGGAGACTTTCACGTAATGTGGAATGGTCTGTAGGATAGTGTGGTCTGTAGAATAGAATGGTCTGTAGAATACAGTGGTCTGCAGAATAGAGTGGTCTGCAGAATAGAGTGATAATCAAAAGGCGGTCTGCTGAACAGAGCAGTCTGTAGAATACAGTGGTCTGCGGAATAGAATGGTCTGTAGAATAGAGTGGTCTGTAGAGTAGAATGGTCTGCAGAATAGAGTGGTCTGCAGAATAGAGTGATGCATCAAAAAGCAATCTGCTGAATAGAGCGGGCTGTAGAATACGGTGGTCTGCACATTGCAGAATCAGAACAGTCTGTAGAATAAAAGTGATCTGAAGAGTTGGATTGTGACCATCTGTCCCTCTTGTTTTTAGTCTCATCGGTCACAGCTGGTCAGCTACTCTGTGGAGGTCTTTTCAGCCAAGACGCTCTGTCCAACTGGTGCTCGGCGATAGCCCTGTCTCATGCCCTCAAGGACAACGTCCCACAGAAGGAACAACTATTGAGGGTGCAGCTCGCAGCCGGGCTGGGTAACCCCCCTGTGTCCCTCCTCCAGCAGTGCACCAATGTATTGTCACAAGTAAGATAACCTTTATATTCTTCAGAGATAAAGAGAAATTTGACTTTGTGTTGCAATTGCAAATGATGCTCCAATGGATAGGCTGACAGTTTTTCTAATTGCTTGAATGACATTCAAGCGGTATTCACCCTAAATTCCATAAATTCCCATTGTACAAACCCAGCGGTATTTTGGTTTTGTTAGATTTCACTTGTAAAATGTCTCATGCCCGATAGTGAAATAGCAAAAGGAAATGCCCTAAACTTTTAACATTGTCTATTTTTGCTATCTCTGTACGATTGAAACAGACAGCCACTGTAAAGCACGCTAAGCGAGTTGAATGAAAGGATTCAATTTGCCTCTTACATTTATACAATTTATTCCTTTTTATTTATTTATTTTTTTGATATATATTTTTTTTAAATATATTTTTTTTTAAATATTGTTTATATTTTTATATTTTAAATTTTTTATATTTTTATATTTTATATTTTATATTTTTTTAAATTTATTTTATTAATACCTTTATGCAATCTTTAATGGACGACAAGAGCTTGAATTTTTTAAACAATGTTTGGTTTCTCCCGACTTTTACAGCCGGCCAACAAGGTACAAACTAATGTGGGATTTCTGGTCTTACTGAGCTCCTGGTTGGCAAACTGTCCTCTTGCGGTCACTCACTTCCTGGCCAATCCCGGCAATGTACCATTTGTATCCTTTTGCTGCTGCTGTTGGAAAGTTCTACGTTTTAAATTTTGACTAAGTTTTCGTTTCCCTGGACGTATCAGATTTGTCAAAGTTGCTATAAATCCTGTTTTGCAAATGTCTTAAATATATTGGCTATTTTATCAAAAGAACAAAATCAATGACTTTGATATATTTACCTTCCACTCAAAGACTGTCCAGATATGTAAGTCGATTAACAAGGAAATATCTAGGTATTCCTGAAAGAGTGTTAGTTCTCTTCAGTAATTCAAGTGGACTCCCCCGCCCCCCTCCCCTTCCCCTTCTCATCATAATTTCCCCCTCATGTTACGTTATTTTCTAAGAAAGTCACCCAATATAAGTCCCTGGGCAAGAAACATCAAATAACTTGATCCACTCTCAACCCCAGTGACCTTAGGTCAAGACCGTAACCATAAGATAAGATAAACTTTATTAAACCCCACAAAGGGTAACTGAATGTTCACATAAAACAGTATGATACAAATACAAATATACTAAAAAGTTACAAAAGGGCAAGAACAAATAAACAAAGCAGGACATATATAAAACACTGCACAGTGACAAATTAGCGTTTAAAATGTTAACTTATGAAGTTTTATACATATTGTGGAATAAAAGAAGAGGGGTGCCTATTTGTACTGGCCAATGGCAGCCTCATCCTGCCACTCCGAGAGAACACTGTTTTGTCCAGACACACATGTAGTGGGTGGTCATCGTCATTCATAATTTTGTAGAGTTTTTCTCCTAGGAGACGTTGGTAGGACTAAGCCAAGTTTGGTTGACTTTCCCAGATTAAGCGACTTGCGTATCTGATCATAGCTTCAATACAATAAGTATCTTCCATTCTAGCATTGCCACCACATGACACCAAATTAAATTGCCAAACAACCACAAATGGTAGAGTTATAAAACATGGCAAGAATGTTATTATTGACATTAAACTTATACATCATACGCAGGCAATGCCATGGTGATCATGACATTGTTTTGTCCAGTGAGGTACTGCGAGTCCCATGGAAACGGAATAGATAATACATATACGATCTTGGTTAAAGTGAGGTGAGCGATTTACTGCATACTGGGTATCTGAAAATAACAGACACACATGTTTGATCTCACCCTGTGTTAGATTTGCTCTTTAACTTTCCATAAAAATTCTATGAACATTATTTTCTTTTATATTTTTATATTTTTATTTATTTATTTTATTTATATTTATATTTTTTTTGATTGATTGATTTATTTTTGATTTTACACAAACTGTCCATGCCTTTTAATAGTGCTGTCACCAATAAAAGTCATAAATTTATAATGCTAATAATAATAATAATACAAAGATAAAATTGCTCAGAGTTTCACAGACTCAGGCATGCAGTTTTGCAAAGACTAAACATTTTGTCAGAGTTGTCTCGAGTGTCAGATATTTAGGTGAGGAAATTTTGAAACTGCTGTTACATATCATCTTTCATTTCCCTTGACCCTTGACCTTTGACCTCAGCTCACGGCAGAGGTCGCAGAGAATGCGGACGAAGACAAGGTATTAGTGCAGGGCCTGTGTGCGTTTCTACTCGGCCTCTGTATTCACTTCAATGACGATTCTAACCCCAACTTCACAAAGTAAGCAATAATTATATATTATTACCACAAAATTTTTGTTTTTATTATTTGTTATATTTCTAAAACCCAGTATTGAACTGAAAATGTCGGAACTTCATTTCATTTTTGAGGTAGTATATTATGTCTTTACAGGGGGATACAGTGCATTAACAGTAAGTGTTGAATAAGAATGAATGGTGTGATCATTTTAATAGGCATCAACCTTGGGGACATTGTTTCCATGGCTACCGGAGGTTTTTCATAATTTAATATTCCTCTTCTGTGGTGTTGATGGTTGTATCCTATCGATGGTGACTGCTTTAATAGCGATTTTTCAAAAATTTAGTGACAATTATAGATTTTAGCTCTGGTGGCGTTGCATCTTAAGAGAATTTCACAAATTTGATCATGACTGGCATGTGCGGACGAAAAAGAGAAAAAAACGATGGAAAACAAGTGGAAATATAACTTGAACTTGGGGACACACATTACATATGAATTTGTCAATTTACAAAAGTAATTCAACATTGCCCCTATGAATAGATACAAATGTTGTAAATAAATTTGAAACAAAATATAAACAAATAATTTTGCTACAGAGTTTGACTTCACAGTATCTGGTATTGAGACACTACTATAAACTTCATGCAATAGTTAAACCTATGAAGCCAAAACACACACACACATGCACACAGGTGTGCTTTACATTCAGATCGAGGACCCCATTGTTTTTGCCATTGTTCAAATCCACGTACCATAACCTTAACAATACCCCATAACAATAGGATTCTTTCGAGAACGTGGTGATTCTTTAGAAATCACAACCGAGGACCTGGAATTCTTTTGTTCAAGTCCTCGGTCAGAATACAAAACAAGTGCACACACATGCACAAAACTCAAAAAGCATATCATGTTAACTGATCATAGATGGGAGATATCCTGTGTTTTTGTTTCAAGTGGGAGGCTGTTCACGACAACTTTGAAAGTTGGGGACTGTTTGACGGCATTATGCAGAGTCTTGGCACCTGACAAACTTGTAATCAGGAAACAAAACACCAAATCATTCTAACGGGAGTATGTATGTATTTGGATGTATTTTAGATCCTACTGCAAGCAGGAACTTGCGGAGAAGCCTCATTTGCTTATCAAAGCCGACCGAAGTCAGTCTCTTACATTCATATTTAACGTCCATGATTAGGAGTTGTCAATTGTCAACAACTCTGTAACTGGACGACATACATTAATCTTGGAGTGACTCGAACCGGGAGTTACTCCAATCTGCTTTTTTGAAACTTTTGTTTATTCATTCTTTGGATCCTTTCGCAGGGAAAGCATGAGGCAGCTGATAGCTAAACGTATAGGCGTGGAATCCTTTGTGGAGAAACTTGAGAATGTGATGAAACACGAGAGCTACACGTTGGCCGCCCAGAAGCCACAGTTGAGATTTGAGTCGCCAGATAATATGCTCTTCGATTACGAATTCACCACATTGTTTAAACAATTAGAAAGTAAGTCAGAGGTTTGTCGTTAGGTACGAGATAAGAAGCGTACGAAAAATATGATTTAAGAAATGTTGAAATGTTGAAACTTGCAGGTTTTATTATGTTAAGTAATTCAGTCGGTAAACTTTGAAATAAAAGCCGTACTGAGAAATGAAATATGAAACTGGAAAAATGTTTCTGTGACACTGGTATTTTTGTTATTTTTTTACTTACTCATTTTTTTTTATTGAGGTTACTGATTACATTAGCTCACCAGCTCCCTCCAACTTTCCAAACACAGACAGACCATTATTAGCAATAATATTATATTTAATAAAACTAAGACATTTGGGTACATATTTGCAAAATGTGAAATCCACTTAACAGGTTATAATGATTCCATTAAAGTTGTGGACGTTTTTTTCATCCAGGCATTTCTTTTTCTTTGCGATTTTGGTGTAATTTTTTTCTGATCTGTATCTGAATATTAATGCCATGCTTCACTACACAAACATGCCATTAGACATAACCAACAGAATCTTAGGAAATAGTTTATAGTTTGGTGAAACTGAATTTCTTCTAGGTTTGTCTTTCAAATGTTCAATCATGGAATATCGTGTTCTTCTTGTTTCCATATCTCTTTGGTTGATTTTGCGCTCTCGCAGGTACGGTTATCAAATCTGCCAACTCCACAGAAGAGGCTGAGAGCAAGAAGACAGTGGAAGAACACGACAACATTGTAACACAATACAAAGAAATAATCCGTGACCAGGTAAATATGAAGAACATCGTAACACAATTCAAAGAAATAATCCGTGACCAGGTAAATATAAACAACATTGTAACACGATACGAAGAAATAATCCGTGACCAGGTAGATATAACAACAGTGCAACACGATACAAAGAAATAATCAGAGCCCAGGTAAATATAAACAACATTGTAACACCATAGAAATAATCAGTGACCAGGTAAATATAAACGACACATTGTTACATGATACAAAGAAATAATCCGTCACCAGGTAAATATAAACGACACATTGTAACACGATACAAAGAAATAATCTGTGACCAGGTAAATATAAGCGATATTGTAACACAATACAAAGAAATAATCAGAGACCAGGTAAATGTAAAGGACATTGTAACACATATGAAGAAAGAATCAGAGACCAGGTAAATATAAACAACATTGTAACACAATACAAAGAAATAATCAGAGACCAGGTAAATATAAAGGACATTGTAACACAATACAAAGAAATGATCCGTCACCAGGTAAATGTAAAGGACATTGTAACACAATACAAAGAAACGATCCGTGACCAGGTAAATATAAAGGACATTGTAACACAATACAAAGAAATAATCCGTGACCAGGTAAATGTAAAGGACATTGTAACACAATACAAAGAAATAATCCGTCACCAGGTAAATATGAAGGACATTGTAACACAATACAAAGAAATAATCAGAGACCAGGTAAATATAAAGGACATTGTAGCACAAAACAAAGAAATAATCAGAGACCAGGTTAATTATAAAGACATTGTAACACAATACAAAGAAATAATCAGTGACCAGGTAAATGTAAAGGACATTGTAACACAATACAAAGAAATAATCCGTCACCAGGTAAATATGAAGGACATTGTAACACAATACAAAGAAATAATCAGAGACCAGGTAAATATAAAGGACATTGTAGCACAAAACAAAGAAATAATCAGAGACCAGGTTAATTATAAAGACATTGTAACACAATACAAAGAAATAATCAGTGACCAGGTAAATAAAAACGACGAACGGAAATAGATCACTTTGTTTAAAAGGAGACACCGGCTTGGGTGGCACTTATTTGCAATCAGTGCTGCCGTGGACCCTTTTGCAACAACCACTTCTCCACCCCAAACCCCAAAATATAAAAGATAGAAGAAATTGTACTGAGCTTATATGAAGAGATTGCTGTCAAGCTGTTTAGCTAGGTTTGTGTGTCTTATCTTAGTAGGAGTCTCTTAAAGCAAACCAATAATTTCGCATTCAATATTAAAGTATGATATCTGTTTCACAGCTTATTTTGCATTCATTCAAAACCAACCTTTATTTTCTGCAAGAACCACCTTCCTCTACAAATGTACAGTGTTAACTGCTATCAAGACCAACCGAGATACAAACAAGAAGGGTACAGACAAAGGGCAACACAAAGGTGACATTTTCAAGCCAAGATATGCTCTCAGAATACCGATTGATTATTTATGTTTTATTTCTGTTTTGGTCGTAGGACATGGAACTTAGATCTCTGAGAGAAACTCATAAAACTTTGAACAAAGACTACTCCGAAGCAGAGAGGCAGCTGGGGGAGTATGCAGTGCAAATTCAACAGCTTAAAGATCAGTACATACTGCTCAAAGCCCAAAATGGTAATTAAAAATGATTTTTATGACTTCATGAAAAGATGATGATGATGATGTTCACCTCTAGCTCACAGTTAAATATATATATCCATGCATGGACGACTGTATAGTTTATAGTCGGGTCAATATTCTGTGGTTTTGAGCATCAGACTGGAAAGGGTGATATGGGATGGCGGGATGGGAGGGTGGGATGGGAGGGTGGGATGGGAGGGTTGTATGGGTTGGTGGATGGGATGGGAGGGTGGGATGGGAGGGTTGTATGGGTTGGTGGATGGGAGGGTGGGATGGGAGGGTGGGATGGGAGGGTGGGATGGGAGGGTGGGATGGGAGGGTGGGATGGGATGGGAGGGTGGATGGGAGGAGGATATGGGAGGGTTGTATGGGTTGGTGGGTGGGTGTGGAGGGTGGGATGGGAGGGTGGAAATGGGAGGGTGGGATTGGAGGGTGGGATGAGATGGGAGGGATTTGAGGGTGGGATGGGAGGATTTGAGGGTGGGATGGAAGGGTTGGATGGGAGGGTGAGATGGGATGGGAGACAAAAATAGAGTAGCATAGAGTTAGAGTAAAGCAGAGTAGAGGAGAGTAAAGAAAAAGAAAAGAAGTGATCCTCATACCAAGAATGCGCTATATATATATATAAAAAAATCTCTACATGAAGTTCCTGGCAAATTCTGAGAAATTTAACTCTTCTTGCAACGAAATGTTACCACATAGTTTTGACAATTTATCATTGTGGAAAATCCTTGTAACTGTGGTATTATTTTACTGGTTGTGTTTGACTGTTTGGTATGATGAGGTGTTTAACGCCGGGGGTCGGGGTGGGGAAGGGGTGGAAAACTGGATGCCCTGGAAGATTTTGGTACCTCTGTTAAAAGTCCTGCCCCTTGACCTACTGTTGCTGGTCAGAATGTCTTGAATCTAAAATTTGATCATTTTTAACTCAGTATGACGAGTTGTGTAAAGCAGGGGGTGGGGATGGGGGTGGGGAATTGGTGGAAACAAATGTAGGTATTCCCTGCCCTGGAAGATTTTGTTGCCTCTGTTAAAAGTCCTGCCCCTTGACCTACTCTTGCTGGTCAGAATGACTTGAATCTGTAATTTTGATAATTTTTTTAACTCGGTCGCGGTAGGTGTGCAATCCGGTCAAGGAGACAGCAGTAACATACAGGAGAACGGTCCCTCTGCCACAGCGGCCTTGACGGTTCCGGACCAGGAACAAGCCAAAGAAAACGAGAGATTGAAACGAGAGATAGAGGAACTGCAGAAGAGCCAGGAGACCTTGTCGCAACAACTGGCAGAAAAAGAAACCAATATAGACAAATTAGTGAGTAGACTTAAAAGGATTAGTTCAGGTGTCACAAATGTTTATCTTATATGAAAGAGGTCAATAAAAGAAACCCAATAGTGAAGAAATTATTCAAATATCTTTTTCCGTTTAGGAGATATTAAAGTTTAAAGTTCTGTCTGATTGTGTAGAAACTGCTGAAATCAGACTAGTTGTGACATCATATCCTTACATTCCTGAAAAGTCTTTGTTATTGTATCAAAATATTTTGTAAGATTTTATGACTTACAACCAAAAGATACGTCAGGAGATCTCATATTTGTCAAGGGACATTTGAGATTTAACATCTGAAGAATGTTTGATTATATTTTTTTTAGATTTGTGAAAAAAAAATGTAATTATTTTTTAATGATATATATTGACAAATGTTAAAAGGAAGTGAGGATGTGACATCACACCCTCACAGTTAGTCTTTCTACACCAGTCATTTGCAAAGAAATGTTGAAATCTTCAAAGTGATATCTCCTTAACAGAGAATGCTATCATGGTAGTTTCTTCACTATTCTGTTTGTCTTTTTAAGCTCTTTTCATACAATATAGACATGTCAGACACCTGAACCAATCCTTTAATAAAACTGTTGCATATAGCTTTGTGGCTTTCTATAATCTATATCAAACATGGGACATTTGACTTGCACTATAAATCTCAGTGTTTTATATATTGCCTGTTTTACATTTATCTAGGGAGCAGGCACATAGCCATGAAGGTGGGGGAATGGGTAGGTTGGTGAATGCCCCCCATCCAAATTTCTCTTTCTTCCCTCAAAATTTCTAGCTCAGTAAAAAAATGGTAAGTTTGGACACATGGATAAAACTTCTATCCCAATAAACCAATAAACCATCAAACCTACTGCCCAGTTTTAATCAGTTTGATGGCCTAGCCGTACCATTAGCCCAATTTTTTAATTAAAAAAAAATTTCTCCCTTCTGGCACTTACAATTTGACAGTTTGAGATGAATCTAGTATTCAATTACAGAGTTTGGACCGACATATTAATCAACATTCCATTTTCTGACTTTTTTTTTATTCAATTTGAATTTAAACAGATTAATCAGATGGTTCGGAGGGGATTGGGCGGGGTGGAGGATAACTAAAGCTTCAAGTAAATCCAAGCATGTTAATTACATAATTTACCATGTAATTTCTGTGGTGGTGAATGACTACTCCATACCTAATTTTAATGAATTTATCATTCATTTAACATGGAGGAGGTCTTCAGAATTTTGTTGTTGTTGCTCTAACTGCTTTATGATTGTCTGAGATTATAACATCAAAACAAACAAATCGTCTATCACACAGATATTGTATTCTCGTCACCAGCTTGTGTTAACATTGACACCACATGTATTCATTAACATTTGCCGAAAAATTGTCCGAGATTCATCTCTGCGATCATCCGGGGTATTTCGTTAATATTCCACCCACATTTCCGTCATATCATGCTTTCGCTTGGTGAAGCTTTTATTCTTCATTATTTTGATTTTGGAATGAACCACAAACACATCACACCCCTTCCCATTCTAGAAAAATGACCTGACGGTAGCCGAGGCTAGGGCCGTCCTCCGAGATGAGGATGATCAGGATGGCGGAGCTAAGGATAACGGCGGCGGCGCCCAGGCGGTGTTTGAGGGCAGGTTGGAGGAGCAGAGGCAGGAGATTGAGGAGCTGAAAAATCAATTGGTCGACGAGAGGACACTAGTGACTAAACTCAAAACAGAGAATGAAGAATTAGCCGCACAAGCTGCTAAGGTAAAAGCGTGAATGAAATCACTGTGTCTTCGTACATGTGTTTAACACAGTGACACCAAAATAATAAAAACATTCTACACTTGAAAAATTTGCAGAATTTGCCCCAAAATTCATTTTCTTTGTTGTGGTAACAGCACATATTTGCAGGATCTTTATTTCACACAGTGGTAGCAAAAAGCCTGGTTTAATAGTTAAATGAGTACCAAGGCATTCTATGGACACTAGCATGCATTTAATTCATCCTGTGTCTATCTGAATACGACCATTGTCGGTTAAAAAAAATGTCTAAGAAAAGACATTTCAAGGATCAGATTTACCAAGGTGGTTCAGTCATCTTGGAATACTCTGGCTAGTTTGTGAGGTAACTTTGATGAGGATAAAATATTGATGAAGAGAGGCAGGCATTAATTTTTTTATTGAGGATAAAGTACCTGTGGCTTCTGGTGAAACAATTTAGTTCCATCTTTCCTCCCATCATGCAACTGTCAGTTATCATTACCATCGCACTCTCAAGGTTATCGACATGTTTGAATAATCATCTAGGGGTACCTGAGATGGTTCATGAGGTACGGTTAGGGTGATACTGATGGAAAGAGGCAGACATCGGTAAATAACAATAAGGTACCTGGGGCCTTCTTAACGTACATAATCGAATCATCATATACCTATCATGCAATTATCATTAATGAACATAGCACTGAATGCATTTGGAGTTATCACAACATCAACTTGTTTTGTATCATTTTCTGATGCCATGTTTTCTCATGACGTACATTTGGGATGACACTGAGATATTTCTTATAACAGGAGAAAACAAGGTGGTTTTGGGCTTTCATTTTCTTTTAAATTTGCTTCTCATATTTTTATCATATATTCTAACATAAATATCACAACATAACATAACATAACAATCCAAGCATTCACCAGTTGTGGGTTCAGTTTAATATATAGTCCAGATATGATTTTACTATTTGCAGTGTGTGTGTGTGTGTATATATATATTTGCAGTGCGTGTGTGTATATATATATATTTGCAGTGTATGTATGTATATATATATATATATATATTTGCATTGTGTGTGTGTATATATATATATTTGCAGTGTATGTATGTATATATATATATATTTGCAGTGTATGTATGTATATATATATATATTTGCATTGTGTGTGTGCAAGTGAAATTTGGTCATTGGTTCAAATCCCAATACCAGACCACCTTTCTTTGCTCCTTTCAACAATTCCTCCATAATTTGATCCCTTTTTCGATCCGCAGAGCAACGACAACAGCGCACTCATCGCGGAGAAGGCGGCCATGTCGACACAGATATCAAAGTTAGAGTCCGACGTCGCCAAGCTGACGATAGAGAAAGAGAAGTTGTCAACGGAGAAGGACCGACTGGCCAAAGAGAAGGAACAGATGAGGGAGGAGATGGAAGCAGCGAAGGCGTCTTCCTCGGGTCCCGACCAAGGAGGAGAAGTAGAGCAGTTGAGGGGCGAGAAGGAAGCGCTAGAGGAGAAAGTGAAGGAAGCAGAGGCCATGCAGGAGAGGCTACAGAAGGAACAAGATGACCTGTTGGTTCTCTTGTCAGAGACGGACGAGAAGAAATTAGGGTACAAGGAGAAGTTGAAGGAGTTAGGAGGACAGGTAGGGGAACATTCTTAAAAAACCTTTGAATTAGAAAACTGATTTTGTATTTTAATACGAGGTAAGGAGATTTGGACTCCGGTTTGAGTGTTGTTGCTTCCAGCGGTATTTTTGGAGGATTAAAAACGGGGTTTTGTTTTCTTGACCGCTATGGCAAAAAGTTCTTTGATTTTAATTTCAAACATGAAACATATCTCTGCAGTACCTACACAACAGATTGTAGCCAGTCGGTACTCAAAACTCATATTCTCGCCTAGTTACCTGTACTCAAACCCACATTGTCCCGTAGTTACCTGTGCTCAAACACACATTGTCCCGTAGTTACCTGTACTCAAACCCACATTCTCGCCTAGTTACCTGTACTCAAACCCACATTCTCGCCTAGTTACCTGTACTCAAGCCACATTCTCGCCTAGTTACCTGTACTCAAACCCACATTCTCGCCTTATTTACCTGTACTCAAACCCACATTCTCCCGGTAGTTACCTGTACTCAAACCCACATTCTTGCCTAGTTACCTGTACTCAAACCCACATTCTCACCTAGTTACCTGTACTCAAACCCACATTCTCGCCTAGTTACCTGTACTCAAACCCACATTCTCGCCTAGTTACCTGTACTCAAGCCACATTCTCGCCTAGTTACCTGTACTCAAACCCACATTCTCGCCTAGTTACCTGTCTGTACTCAAACCCACATTCTCGCCTAGTTACCTGTACTCAAGCCACATTCTCGCCTAGTTACCTGTACTCAAACCCACATTCTCACCTAGTTACCTGTACTCAAACCCACATTCTCGCCTAGTTACCTGTACTCAAACCCACATTCTCGCCTAGTTACCTGTACTCAAGCCACATTCTCGCCTAGTTACCTGTACTCAAACCCACATTCTCGCCTAGTTACCTGTCTGTACTCAAACCCACATTCTCGCCTAGTTACCTGTACTCAAACCCACATTCTCCCATATTTACCTGTACTCAAACCCACATTCTCCCGGTAGTTACCTGTACTCAAACCCACATTCTTGCCTAGTTACCTGTACTCAAACCCACATTCTCGCCTTATTTACCTGTACTCAAACCCTCATTCTCGCCTTATTTACCTGTACTCATACCCTCATTCTCCCATAGTCACCTGTACTCAAACCCTCATTCTCCCATAGTCACCTGTACTCAAACCCTCATTCTCCCATAGTCAACTGTACTCAAACCCACATTCTCCCGTAGTTACCTGTACTCAAACCCACACTCCCGTAGTTACCTGTACTCAAACCCACATTCTTGCCTAGTTACCTGTACTCAAACCCACATTCTCGCCTTATTTACCTGTACTCAAACCCTCATTCTCGCCTTATTTACCTGTACTCATACCCTCATTCTCCCATAGTCACCTGTACTCAAACCCTCATTCTCCCATAGTCACCTGTACTCAAACCCTCATTCTCCCATAGTCAACTGTACTCAAACCCTCATTCTCCCGTAGTTACCTGTACTCAAACCCACACTCCCGTAGTTACCTGTACTCAAACCCACATTCTCCCGTAGTTACCTGTACTCAAACCCACATTCTCCCGTAGTTACCTGTACTCAAACCCACATTCTCCCGTAGTTACCTGTACTCAAATCCACATTCTCCCGTAGTGACCTGTACTCAAACCCTCATTCTCCCGTAGTCACCTGTACTCAAACCCACATTCTCCCGTAGTTACCTGTACTCAAACCCACACTCTCCCGTAGTTACCTGTACTCAAACCCACATTCTCCCGTAGTTACCTGTACTCAAATCCACATTCTCCCATAGTTACCTGTACTCAAATCCACATTCTCCCATAGTTACCTGTACTCAAATCCACATTCTCCAGTAGTTACCTGCACTCAAACCCACATTCTTGCCTAGTTACCAGTACTCAAACCCACATTCGACCATAGTTACCTGTACTCAAACCCACATTCTCGCCTTGTTACTTGTACTCAAACCCACATTCTCCTGCAGTTACCTGCACTCATACATGTCCTTGTGGATTTGTACTCTTACTGTACTTGTGGCATGTACAGTTAAAGTAGCATAGGAACTAAAGCAAACTATTGTACTTGTACTGGTGCTTAGGGCCTAGCTCATACTGGTTCTCATGCTGTTGTACTCAACACTGCAAGTCTGATGCTACACAGGCAATTCTTTCAGTAAACAAGCAGTTTGTTACAATAAAAAAACTCTCTGGATTTGCTCTCGTTGATTCATCTAGATCTCCGAAGAAGAAATGGAAGATGAGGATGACGACGATGACGAAGACTATGATGATGATGAAGATGAAGAAGACTAAGGTTGACCAGAATTAAGTGTGTCCAATCTGCCATTCCATCTACTCAACTTGACTATTGAGCTTTCTACAACTAAACACTCGTAACAAAAATTGTTACGGCTAACGAATATAAAAGAAAAAAAAACATATTTTGCAGATATATTCTTCAGAATAAAACTACTTCAAAATCTATTGTAAAAGATGCTTGATGGACAGAATGAAGAAATTCAATGTTTCTACTCGTCGTGCGGTGTGTGATGATGATGCACATTTGAAATGACTGGTTTGTTGACGATCGGGAAAGGCTGAGCTCCAATGCTATAGCCTAGCATGTTGCTGCCATGTTGAGGTGTGTCAAAGTAGGAGAAAGTTCCCAAATTACTGGACTGATTTTTTTGCACCGTTTTCCGGGAGTGCCAGATAGACGATTTCAGGTTTGGAAAACCTTTTTTGAGTGCTGTCAATAAAGGAGTTTTGTCCATCTAGTTAATTCAGAAATTTGCAACATCCCCCTCTTTTTTTTCTATTTGTTTTTCTGCTGACTTAGATACTTGCTCACACTGCAGGCTGTAAATTTTTTAAATTTCTCACTCTTTGTGATGGAAAAAATTAATTTTAAGTGATGGATAGTTCAGGATAGTCTGTGTTTTGTTTATTTATTATTGTTATTGTTTTATTCTAATGTTTAAAATTGGTTTCTTACACCTCACAAACTCACTGTTGTTATTTGAAGCTTGTTAACTAGTCCATTCACCTGCCAGATCAAGCTTTTTGTGCCATCAAAATGGTTGCAGGGTTGTGTTCCTCACGAGTCATCCTAATCAACATTTTCTGCACCAAACGATGCTTAACTAGCAGGTCAATGCCTCTGTTCACATGCTGTTAAACATTCGTCCCAGATCGTATGTTAAAATTAGACTAACACTAGGTTACATTTTCATGTGACATGGTTTGCGGCCCGGGGGGGGGGGGGAATTTGTTCGCTACGTGTTGGGGAAATTAAACCTCAAACCTCAATCGTTCATACTAGTGAGCTTAGTGAGTGACCAGACTTCCTTGAGCTATGAAACATGTGTTATGACATTAATTTGCTAGAAGCAAACATATGTTAAGTGCCTACTGCTACAAGCTAACAATAAGTCTTCTTGCTGGATTTCTGGCATAAAGGGATCCACTACTACTTTGAAACACAGAAGCAAGCTTCTTGAAACGTCATAACCAAATAATAAAAAATAAAACAGTAAAATAAGGAATGTGTGGGGAGGTTTATATCTCTTTCGAATTTTGAATATGATATGAAATTTTAGGAATTTTTGTTTTTATATAAGCAAGCAGAACAAAGGGGAAGGGGTTGGTTGCATTTATGGACGAAGTATGAAAAAAATAATAAATAAATAATTAATGAAAAACAAGTTTGAAATCTTTCTTGGCACGAAGTTTGAAGGGCTGCCAATACTCCATTTCCACCAATAAAGAAAAACGATTACAAAACCATCTTTCCTCTAGTTTTTCTACCCCTGGACCAACTCGTTTTGATTTAACGCCGCTATTTTAGTGATACAAAATTCACCACGAATGTTTGTTAAACAAAGTTAAACCATTCCGTCTGTCTTGGAAAGGTTTTCAGTGGTTAAGTACATTTCTTTATCCACCCAGAATGGCTTAAGAACAAATAAACAACTATGTTAATTTTGTGAGAATTGGTTTTCTGTGTGAATGAATTTCTTACTTTTTAAGATCAACATCAAATATCATATTTCAATATATACTTATAAGTTGGTATGAGTATGGAATGGAATCTAGATATCTGTACAAATATTATATCTAATACTACAGTGTTTTGTCATTTCATGTCATTGTCTGAAGGAAAAATCCAATTAAAAACAAAGATTACCTTTTGCAGAATTCTTCTGGTTGTGATTTCTGAGTTTTGCAAACATTTCTGTTATGTTCAGATGTCGCCAGGTTTTATTTGAAATTTCGGTAAAATGTGCCAATGTTACTCTTAAGGCCACTTTCACCTTCAAACAGGTTTCCTTAAATAACATACAAATTCCTGATTGAACAAACGAACAAGACAAATTTCTGACCTTTGAAAGCGCAGTCGTTTTTAGTAATAAATGTTGCATGTTGTAAAGATAAACATATGCTAGGGAAGCGAGTTAAAAGCTGTTTGGAAAACATCCACAGGGGATAAAAAGATAAATACTCAGGCAGTTACTACATTAGCCTTAGAACTAGAACAGGAATCTAGGCTGCTTGATTGGGCAAAAACCAAACGGTTATTTCAAAGAACTTTGAAATCATGAAGCGTGTAAAAACAAAAGAAAGTACAGTACACCAGACCAAGTTTTCTTAAATTTCAAACTTCTTTTTAATAAAAACAAAATTGTGAATGTATGTCTTTTTACAACCAAATTATATGATACCTCTTCACTTTTTACAAAAAAATTATTTACAGTGTTCAACAGACTCTTTGAAAGTGACTTTTTAATACCAGCATGCAATAGTGACATTTTTCTGGAACTTCATCTCGCCCCCCCCCCCCCTCCCTGCAAAAAAAACTTAACCCTTAAAAACCACCCTTGTGTTGCTAAGTTAACTCCTTCCTTCCTTTCTTCAAGTGATAAAATGAACATATATTTGTTATACTTCTTTGATGCTAAATTCTACCAACTTTCTCCAAAGCTACTAAATGAACTCTCTGCATTAAGATGGTAAGACTGCAAAGTTTCTATAAATGTAGTCTGCTCAAAAGTGAACTTCCCACAGCTGTAAGAACCATGTCATTTCTTAAATGACTAGAGCCATGTTATTTTTCTTCAGGGCTTTACAAGAGCAGTTTTCATAAAATTCATCACCATGATTCTAGTATGCAACATTCAACTGCCTCAAGAGTTGGTGGCTTCTTGTGAAAACGGAAAAGTTAATACAAACTGTGTCAACTTTTGATGCATGCTTCTCAATCGGGATGGTTGAATATCATCGGGGGGGGGGGGGGGGTGAAAATGCAATTCTTGCATAAAGTAAAATTGCAGATTAGGAGAACATCAGTGATGCATTAATGAGAACTGTAGGAGTAATTTGCCCCCCAAAAAGGAGAGTCATTCAAAAAAAAATTGTAAAATGTGAATGATACAAATCTCGGTATTCAAGAGGTTGAAATCCACTTTGCAGTTTGGTAGGCATTGCATCTTGAATTGTTTTGACCACGATGTCTAGACCATTTTCTTGATTCACTAGTCAAAAATAGATTTTAACCTGGACTATCCTTTGCACTGGAAATTTTGGGCAAGAATCCAAAAGAGTTTGTACAGGTCACTGACTGTGAAAAAAGGGGTGCAAAAAAAAAGGCATAAAAAAAAGAGGCAGATTCAACCAACCGCTTTAACAACGACAAATTAAGACATTTCACCAGTTTACATTTTTTTGTTGCTATCTGAAGCATTTACCACTCCTACCCAATTTCCCAGACCTTCCTGGTGTCTGCCAAAGACGTTTCTTAGCCTACAATCAATGCTGGCACATAATATTTATTTAATATATAACCATCTTGATGAGATATCACCCGGAGGTTCTTTTAGCTCACAGTGCACAGCTATTTACAACGAGACAAATTTGAATGAGCATAAAGGTTGACTGGTGGTTGGTATACAATCAGCCAGGGTCCTTTATTGAGTATAATTAGCTTTATACCCATGTACTTGGATCATGCAAATTATAGTACATAGATACAGTACATACTTATGTGATCATAACATTTGACCTCATTAATATTCATGCATGTATTTGTGTTCATTCAATGTCACTAAGTAGACTGTCAACATGATAACTGATTCCCGGTACCTCCCTTTATATGTTGCCGCAATAAACAATAGATAATCCCTCTTCATTTTGGTATGCACAAGTTCATGAATATTAACATGTATGGCTTATCACGCTATGAATGTTTGGCCATCGGAACTACTAAACATTTTCTGGTTGAGCCTTCCTATGTTACTTGTTCGTTACACCATATCACTCTTTTGGAAATGTGACATACATATGTACCAAATTGTGCAACTACTTTTATTCATTAGCAAATGTAGCATATACTATGATAAAGGCTTCTAGTAATGTCATTTCCTCATAGGACAACCTTATTTACTTATATTCCTTCAACACTTATACTTCAGAAAATATCTTGTGCGGTCTGATCAGTTTTTGGGTTGTGTCTTTTTATTAAACTTGTAACATGAATGAATGCTTTCTTATTTGAAAAAAAAAAAATTCTGTACCACCTAGAAAAGTTGAAATAACAAGTATAAAATCTTGTTTTGAATGATAAACCATTGTGCAACTGACTCCCATTGTCAAACCTAACCAAACTCAAATAGAAAATTCCTGACATGAGGTCACTTCAGACTGAACGATGAACCGTAACATTAGAAGAAATGAAAGAAAGAACTAAAAGTTCTGAATTTTGCATCACACAAACTGCTGCTGCTGCAGCATAGTTGGCAATCTCCATTAAACTGAAAACCAGACAAATTATTACAAAATGAAGTAAATTCCAACCTTTGCTCCTTTCAATTTGAGACTTCCGACGTTAACCAGTGATGTAAATGTAATAGCACGATCATTTACCACTACAAGCATAGAATTCCAGAGTTCTTGTCTTGTGACATGAGCAGTAGTTCCACTAACTTCAATCGCCATTGTTATCTGCACACAAGAGTAGTCCATACCAGTTGAATCATTTAATTGTCTAACTTAACCCTCCTTAAATATCTGTGAATAATACGGAGGGTCATAACATCCAGGGTATGTATAATTTTGATCAGATATTTTTGTACCAATACTACTGATCCTTACACCAACCATTATTGACATTTGCTACATGCACACCATGATATTCCTATACAGTCTTAAAGCTGATTCACAGCCAACAGTCACGTTGTCGTCGACCTATTAAATTACTTTTATTACAGATCAATAGACTGGCCGTCTGTTTTTCTGAAGAAAAGCAAACAAATTATTAGGAAAATGTCCAGTTGTGTCCTTGATGCAAAATGTAAATAAAGAGCTATTAAGAAGATTGAGATAAATCGTGTGTGTAAAGCAACGTAAAACAAAGAATCACCAATATGTACACTGCAGGAGGGGAGGTGTCGGTGTGGTGAATAGAACACCAGCTTTGCGCCAGAAGAACTCACCACAGGATTGACCATACACCTACCATTATTTTTTGTTTTATTTCAGTATCTCCACAGAGTGATGGACTGTGATTCCAATTTCTTATTTTACCTACTTGGGTGTATTAAGTTACAATGTCATGTGATCTGAATGAAGTTGATGCAATGTTAAATCCACCTCCAAAGTTGATCTTGGTCTACCGAACAGGAATGTGGTTGTCTTGGACGACTGATAAAAACTATGCCTTGATTGTTAATTTGTCACATACTGTACTTTTTACCTGAATGGAACAGTTAACAGCTCAAAGTTTGTCAACATAACATTTAATAATGTCAATTACTCCCCCCATCCCCCCCCCCCATGGATTCTCATAACTTCTCACTTGACAGCATCTTTGACAGAATGACATTACTGGAAACATCAATGATTCTTGAAGACGACACAGAAACTTTAAACACAAGTGTGAAGAGGTGATAAAAACGAGTGTTAAAATGCAGTCGATGGAAGCATTTTGGCTGCCGGCAGAAAAATGAGAAAGTTTTGAGTTGTACAAACACCTCACAACCTTCACTCCGATTTTTGTTCCCCAAGTACCAACCTCTCCACCCAAACTCCTTCAGAAGAAGAAATAATCTAACAATCGAATAATTCCTTCTCTTTTTGGATCTGCTTGTGTTTCTCCATGATGGCAGCATTAATCTCATGCATCCTCTTCATCTTTTCTTCCAAGACCGTCTCGTCCTTTGACTTTCGTTTCTCCTTCCTCTTCTCTTTTTTGTCTTCTCTCCTCTCCTTCTCTGACGATTCCCTACGAGACGAGGAAACTCTCTCGTCTCCCTTGCTAGATCTCTCTTTCAGTACTTCGGACCATACATTGTTTTTCACGACTTTTCTTTTGCTCGAGTTGCCCTCGGGACTACGGCCATCGTCCCGGTCACTACCGTTTTTACTCGAATGTTTTAGCTTTCTTTTCATTTTGTGCCTCAAATCGTCTGGTTTAGTAGTGACCGGGGTTTCCTCGTCGCTGGATTGTCTCTTCTCCGAATGGGATACATCTCCCAAACGATTCTCTGATCTATTTGAGCTTTCGTTTGACAACTCAATCTTGCGTACTTTTGGACGGTCGTGTATTTCAGGAAGTTCGCTATCTTCTACATCGTCCGGGGAAGAGACTTTCGGACCTAACCTAGATTTAATCGACGATCGGACGTTTGCGGTGGGTCTGTCTCCGAGCCGGTTCCTTATAGACAACTTCTGGACTATGTCCTCCTCACCATCTGTGAGGAGAGAAATACATGACACGTTAGGTTTCACTGTTTATCAAGCCATTTTTGATAACGCTGCCAGTGTCCGGTCAAGATCATAAAGGACTGTCCACAAAATTGCATATACTATCAATTTGAACTATATTCAAGTCAATGTGGTAAAAACCAGTTTTGTATGTACATACACTGATATTATTGACATGACAGGCTGTTTAATGGATGCATATTGCATAGCAAACTTTTTTTACTATAATCTCAGTAGTTTACTTATATGATAGTTACCAAACATATATGAGATACCTCCAAATTGCCATACAATTTTTTTTGCATTGAACTACTCCCCGAAACCATCCTGAAACCTGCGTCAAGGAAGTAATGAAAAAAAAAAGTATTGCCTCAACTGGGTGGGATTGGAAATACCATCACTAGGTAGGCTTGCAGTTAACCATTCTTGAATTATTCACAAATTTGTGTCTCTTTCATGTCCGTGTGATACATTACTGTACAATGAACTGTAACACTCTCACAGGCCTCTATGTATTTACTCAGTGACAGCTCAGCACAGTGTTTAAAGTCCTGCTCTCTATCAAAATGAGCCATACAGCCCTCGGGTTGGTGGTTTATCCTTACATTATCCATTTCAGAAATCTTCTGACCAGTTGGCACCCCCACAAAACAAATGGTTAAATAAGGGATTGCCACCAATTAAGGGCTGGATGGCTCAGTAGGTACAGTAGTAGAGGCTTGTAACCCTGAGGTCATGGGGTCGAATCCTGTTCTAGCCAAACAATTTCTTTGCTCTTGCTACCACATTTGATAATTTAGTCTCTGCAGAGAATCTTAGAGAATAAGCTGAAACGGAACTTCTCTTAACACACCCACTCCAGCATATCTTATACTAAATAAAATCTACACTCTACAATGTGTGTGCCTGATAAATGATCACATGACTCTAGTAAATTATAGACTCACTTTCTTGGTCTTGGTTAGATGGTCCACTTCCATCTTCTGTAAGCACCAATCTCCTGCTCTTCTTCTCTCGTCTCTCCCTCCTCTTTTCCTTCTCCGTACTCGCTCTGTCCTTTCTGTCGCCCCTCTTCTCGTCCTCTACGTTCCTCTTCTTAGACGACTCTCTTCCACTCTTCCGAGCATCTCCGGAGCCCGAGACTAGACTGCGAAGTCCACCCCCGTTGGCGTCTTCCTCTGACTCGCTTTCCGACACAAAGTCTGACGGTCTAGGTCTCCTTCTGCCTAAATTTATTGTCCCTGACTTTTTGTCGGGAGGAGGTCTGATGCCTCTCCTCTCGGGACTGTTTGACTGTTTGTCCTCCGGCCTGTGATCTCTCCGTCTCCGATCCCTGCCGACAAGACGGGCCCTATCTCTGTCTCTCATTTCATCCATCTTTCTCCTCCTCTTAAAATCTTTCTGATCTTCTTCATCTTGCTTTTTAAGTTCTGAGTCAGTTGGCAGGGTGAGTGACATTACAATTCTCGACTGTGAGTTGTTTTCCTCCACGTTTGGCTTCCTTCCGGCGTTTGTGTGTCGTCCCTTCCGGAAGCGGACATCCTCCGAGTCGGAATCCTCTTTCTCCTCCTCTTCTTCTTCAGACTCTAGAGGGATGTCTGACAGACTCTCCGCGTCGCTCTCCTTCTTGGAATGTATCTTCTTGCCACCGGTCTGGGAACCCATCCCTCCTCCCTTGGCCACGTTGCTATCGCTACTGCGATGCCTGTGCGATGACGAGCTCGAGCTTGGGGTCCTATCGGACTTAAAGGAATCACGTTTGTCCCTGATATAATTCCTTCTCGACAATTCTGATGTCCTATCTGATCTAGGTCCTCTATGCCTAGGTGGGTTATCGCCAGTTTTATCTTTTAACGAGTGTCGATTCTGCTCCCTTCTATCGCTGGAACGGTCGCTCGTCCGTGAGTGGCCCGGAGGATTTTCCAAATTTCTTCCCCGTCTGTCGTGCCTCAACATATCCCTAAGCTCCCCCCCTCTTCGGCCCTCCCTCGATCTATCACCCCTGTCTTTCCTATCTGACACCTTCCTATCACGGTCTGTTCCTGTGGTATGATTACTTGTGTCCCCCACGGAACCTCTTCTCCTATGTAATCTCCTCTCACTCTCACCGTTTCTTCTCGAATCCTCCCTGACGCTCTTTGAAGATCTATCCGCTGGCCTGCCCGACGCTCCCCTACCCTGATCATTTGGCCTATCCCCTAGCCTATCTTTAACACTTCTCCTTCCACTTGAAGAAGATGAGCGTTTGTCCTTATCTCCATCTCTGCTCCGATGATCCCCAGAGACGACCTTACCGTCTCTCCTTTCATTCGACAGATGATTTTCCTGCGATTTGTTTACCCTGTTCTTTCTTGCCTCTTCTTCCTCACCGACATCTTTTTTCCTCCTGCTTTCACTTTCGCTCTCACTCTCTTCGCTTTCGCTACTCGAGGACTCGGAAGATTTACTCTTGCTGCTGCTACTGTTACTACTACTACTACTGCCGGCATTGGAACTCGTCGAAGAAGAAGAAGAATCCGACATCACAGATTTCTCGTCCTCTGAACGGTCTCGGTGGTCAGAGCCGTCGTCCGACATATCCTCTTCGTCTAAATCGTCGTCGTTTTCCGATCCGGACGATTCGACCCTTCTAAATCTGGCCGGTTTGGCTGCCTTACTCACTTCTGCTTTCGCTGCTGCCAGGGCTTTGGCTTTTGCGATCCTTTCGGCCTCGGCTTTCCTCTTTTCTTCTTCTGGATCTACAATCTGGATGGATATCAGGTTGCCTTGCCTTTCAAATGTTGCGGGAGCAGCCTTAGGTTCCTAAAAAATCAAACAAAATTGAAAGTATATGATGAAAACTGAAATTAATATAAACCCAAGTTGAAGCTGAAGCACAATCTAGCCATGGTTTCTCTTTATCACTTCACATTCTGCACGTTCCACTGATCGCATAGTTTTGAATGTTAATAAGCCTCATAAGATGAACATATAAACATTGGTCTTTAAACGAAACTTCTGTATAAGTCACCAGTCTGCTGCTTATAATAACACCAAAGTTGCATTTGTTGGATCACCATTCCAAATATGAAAATCATACACATTTTCCTTTCGCAGTGACTGTGGTTATACGTTTTCAGACACTTGACCCCTGTTGATCTCGAATGACCTTTAACTGCCACAAAAAGATGGCCTTTGTGACCACTAAGTTGACTCTACATACCAACTATGAATTGAATCAATGTTGACCTCTGTTGATTTCAATAACCTTCGACATCCCCCAAGACAATACCGTTCTTATGCTCGATAAGAACAATGAACATAACATGTACAAATATTCAACCATTCCATACGGTTTATTGAATTTATCATCAACTCATTGCACCATATTATCATTCCCACTGCCTTCCGCAAGCAGCAAAGAGTACTCACTTTGGGAACGCCATCATCTCGTTTGGTCTTTAGAGCGGCTAACCTCAGCGCGTGCAAGTCCTCTTCTTCCTCTTCTGGCATCTCATCATTCTCTTCGTCTTTATTTTCCCCCTCTCTGGTACCTTCTGGGAGAGGACCTTCCTGTGTTTCACTTTTGCCTCCAATAGTTGATTTCTATATATGGAGAAAAATGTGACAGTGTGCATTGTTTAACACATTCCAACAATAACTTCTGTTGAGCACTAAGGAAACGTGATTTAACATACTTTATCCATAAATTAAATTAGATATTGTTCAATACAAATAACAAGTTGTCAAACTTAATGGATGGAGAAAATGTTACATTGCAAAATGCGACATACAGTAATTGCAAACATCTACCAATTTCATGGTTTCTTGCAATGCTCTTCAATGTGATTACACAGAGCTGGTAACTTACCACTGAAGTAAAAACATCATATCTCCCTGTTTATCATTTCAAGGTATGAATGGAAATATCTATAAATTGTTATAAAGTTTGACAAGCAGTAGTGGCAGTTTTGGCAGTTAAGAGCAAACTAAGGGAGGAAAGACTTTTTTCAACACATCTCTGACCTCATACCATGCATGCTAATCAGATTATTGATGAGGTAAAGTTTAAGATCCCTTTAAATGTCTAGTGTGACTTAACCTTGACCACATTCCCAGATTCCTGATGATGGCAATGTTCCTGCTCATCATGTAATGATGCCACAAAACAAAAGGAAAAAGGAAAAGATTACCGTTTTGAGAGAGGCAAGAACAGCAGATCGTAGTGATTCCAAATCTGGATCCTGTTGATAGAGTAATAAAGAATAGATTACATAAATTTGAATGTGGTTTTCACAGAAAAACACAAACAAAACCTCTGGATTATAAAGCGTATAATTTCCTTTTTGTAAGCAAAGGCTTAAAGGGTTACCTAAAGCACAGAAGAAATCATGTGGTAAAAAAAAATTCTTCAAAATCTAAAAGATTTTTTCACCTAATATTAGTTCTAGAATTTAGATGATCTTATGAATGAGGATGGCAACATTGTAAGGCTTGAATAGATCAACATTTGTGTGTTTTTCTCTACCATTAAAATAACTTAAGTCCCCACCAACGAGGACTTTGATACCATTAATATGTGTAAAAGTAAGTTGGCCTGACGTTTCGATCCTAGCAGGATCTTCTTCAAAGGCTTAACGACAAGTAACAGTAACAGAAGGGACAAAAACATGCACAGAATTCAGACAGGTTAATGAGCATGGTGAACACAAAGAGATAAGCAGTTTGCTAACAGTTTTATTTTATTTTGATTTACCATTAATATATATCAGAAAGCCAGTTACCTTTGTCATTCCTTGCTATACAATTTGCTCAAATTCAAAAAAATTGAAAACTATCTGACTAATGTAGAACTATTTATAAGTGAAATTAGTTAATTAGTCCAAGAATAAAGTGAGAACCAGAAAAGATTTGTAGGAATCCCTTGTGGGCATCATCCATGTCATTCACTCATCAGGATTTTACAGCATAGAAGTCTGAGCAAAACTTTTCAATATCCAGAAAAAACAGTCTTCCTATGTGAAATATAGATACATTTTACCAGCTTTGAACCCCTTTAAATAGTTCTTCAGAGTTGCATGACATTGTCTGTATATTATGAAACATTTTTGAGAAAATGAATAAGTTTTAGAAAGATTTGAGATAACCACGCAATCACCATCGCATATATTTCTTTGCCTCCGGCAATGAATCAAAAAGGGATTGTGATTATCATGTGCATGTTTTTATTTGTTTGGGTAAATTTATCGAGCACAAGTAACTAAATTTGTTGAGAGAATTTAGCTTCAGCATAACCTACTGTATGAACATACATTTTTAAACTGCAAGAGCTCGCATGAACCGTGCATTAGGCTTCATCATGGTACAGTACCAGGTACAGTAGAATGATTCACAGAATGTGTATATCAGCTACCTTACACTTACTAATTACAACATTATTTTAACACAGATCTAATTAAATATTTGGAATAAGGAGAGATCCAGGCCTCCACAACTCAACAAAAGTACAGTAAATATGTTAATGAGAAATGTCTAACTTTGGTAATCAAAATGGAACAATGCCGGATATTTTGGGGAGTGACTCAAGGGCTAGTCATGTACCTGTTTATCAATACCTTTTCTAGTTCCACAGAAATCCAGAGCTAATCATTTCACTTGGATGTAGAGCTTCTGTTCATTACCACGAAGGTAAAAGGACAGTGAAAGCAAACCAAATGTTCCTTAAAACTATCCATATTGACATTCACTTATGTTTGTCAAAATTGAGTGTTTACCTACAAATAGAGTTTTTCCAGTAGCCTGATATTAGCTAACGCATTAGAAGAATTAGCTTGACTAGCTCTTCCAGGCCTGCGACAACACTAGTGTGAAGACTGAAATATACCGCAATAGATATTAAAGGCAATGCTCTTACGAACAGAATTCTTGTAATATTCGCCAAATGACGATTATTCCTTTACCTTAACATTCCTGAATTTCTGTAAGAAAGGAATTGATTCACAACCTCCAGGGAATTACTATTGAACACTTTTAGCAATTTTGAATGAACAGAAATGAGGGACATCCTAACATATTTTTATCATAACACTATTAACAGTAACAGTGTCCACATCTTAACATTAGGCTTGCCGTAGTTCATTAAGCCTTATGTTAGGCTACCCGAACATGCGCATCACACTGTCGCTCAAACAGCTAGCATGATAGCATCCTAACGTTAGTAATAACATGCAGTCTACGTTAGTCATGGCATTAGCAAAAAGCAAACGTTGAACGCAAACCGCAACTTGGAAACTTGAATTTAGTACAAAGAGTCAAGTTTAATTCCCTTTTGTCCAAACGATGACTTTATAACATTAACTATTTACATAACAACTGGACAAAGATTGACTCGGACTGTCTGTGTGACAAATACTTCAAAGCTGGATGCTTACCTCGTCTGTGTTGGTCGCCATTTTCTCTAACGTTGGGAGTAAGACAAGGTGATAAATGGTAAGTTTGATGTAAGATTTATATGCTTTTTCCAAATTTTCTAATGAAATTTTCTACTTGTTTGAGGAATATTCCCCAAAATATTATAAAATTATCATATGGCTAAAATATAACTGACTTAACGAATTTTATAAACAAATTGGGTCTTTCATATGTGTAATATTTTATTTACCCCTGTCAAAAGATTGACTATCTCAGCAATCATTGGTTCAAAGCTAATGAATGGTGCTTAGAGTTAGCATTGGGTACTGTATTCAAAAACTTACAAGTATGGGATTACTATAGATTTTAAACTTTCGACAATTTGAAGGTAAAGAATAAGTAGAACTACCTTTTTCAAAATTGATGTTATTTTGTTAATCTTAAAAATCGTGAGTAACTCGTTAACGCTGTCTAATTAATATCTTTTACAATATCAAGATATGTTTGTATGATCGTGCTCGAAATATAGGCCTGTTGTTACTAGCCTAAGCCTACTGTATGTTAAGTTACTAAGTACTAGTACTAGGCCCTGAGTAGGCCTCAAGAACAAGTACAGTAGTACTGTACCAGCCTACACATGATTTAGTAACATTGATGTGAGCTGTTCGAACTTAACGTTACAGTTGGCATGTTAACAAAACAGGACCCTCCCACTCACCATTAACCTGATCATGTGCAGCATCTTTTCCTTTCTAAGGGATGTGATACCCACGTCATGTAACATCATGATCGTAATTAGTAATTTAGTTTCAATATAGGCCTAAGTTTATGTTGAGAGTGGATCAAGTTATTTGTTTTTCCTGCCCAGACTCTAGTCTAAATCTAGTAATGGTTGAATAGCGCAGGCCTAGGACCCCAGGCTACTTATGGTTCTAGGTTGGCCTAAATGAGTATAGTCAGTATTGCGAAGTTTGGAACACTGCGAAGTACCCCTAAGAAATACACGATTTCACCATGATAACATATAGCAACAGCCAATTTCACTAAAAACTACAAAGCTACAGTGATTTTCTCTCCAAAATGACCTGTGTGCAAGTGAGTACTGTACTTACATATTTGTCAATAAAATGACTGAGATCTATGATCTATGTTATAATTACTGAAAGAGCAACTGTGCCACCAATTTTATCACCAGCGCCACACTGCGGGCAGGGTGTCCGAACTTCGCAATACTCTAGCAAAGAAATAGCAGTTCCACAATCACGAAGAAACTTCTTGGAATACAACGTGAAAGCAGTTTGCAGGAAAGAAAGTTTGCTGTGTATCGTAATATAACACACTTCTCCCACCATATCAAGTATATTTTCAGGTGATTTATACCAGAAGATATAGTTTTGGGGTGCTTTAAGGCTTAGGTGTCCGAACTTCGAAGTGTCCATGCTACATGTTGTTAGGCCTGTTGTGTCTGTTGCACCCAAAACCTATGATTTTGCAATAGGCTATAGGCCTAGTACTGTAGTAGCTTACCAGTCAAAACGTCCCTTTACCAAAACGTCCCCGTACCAAAACGTCCCCGCATAGTGCACTATGGGGAGGGTGTTGGGGGGTCAAGAGTATTAGACAGAACACTTTTAATAAATACATCAGTAGTTTTTAATGTTGTTTAACATGGTCTCCTTGAATGAAGATACAATGTTACCACTGTTTGCCCTCGCAAGCATGTTTTTGTAGAGCTGATGTAACTCTCATATACGCCACTTTAAGCTGCTCATCAGAGCATTAATACAGTAACTTATAAAAAAGATGTTTTAGCTCATTCTTTGCATCATTACTATACATACAGTATCTTACTAGTTTTGTATTGAAAAAAAAAGCTTCTAATTGTGACCAAATTTGACCTTGAAATGCCCAAAATATTGGTAAAATGTGATGTTTGAGGGCGCTGTTCACAGGCATCGTTGGGCATATGACCCTGAAAATGCAGTTTATTTGTAGTCCTTATGCTAGTGGACCACCCTCTTACAGTAATTGTTAAGCACCTGTATGCTAATGCTAAGAAGTTGTTGTCATTTTAATTACTCAAATCGGCTTGTGCAAGCATTTTCATACTATATATGAACCAATTGATTTTCGCAATTTTCGAGTCGTCAATTTATAGAGTACTGTAGATAACACAAAATACACAACTTTTTTTGACTTGAGTTTTTAAAAATAGGGTCAATACACTCCTGAAAATTGGTATTTAAAGAAAAATTGAAATTTACTCACAGGCCCAAATTGGACCCCCAATTAGGGCCAGTTCTAAGTGAGATTTCTTAAGTTTGAGGGCGCTGTTCGTAAAACATACGAACTGCTTGACTTTTCTTTTGCACTTTTCCCGTACAACTACTGTACCACTGGACAAGGTTCCTATGCAAATTAAAACTCAAACATGCCTTTGCTAGTGAATATAGAGCACACTAAGTAGGGCCAGAAAAGGCCCCTATCTCATAATCTGCCATTTTAATTGCTTATTACGAAAAATTGAGACCGTAAATTTTCCTCAAAATTAGCTAAATTCGAAGACTGGGCACATGTCTTCCACAATATCTGCAATATCAGACATAAAATACTTTACATTTATTCAAAAGATGCCTCCAAACTTGACACAAATTTAGGGCTCTTAAAATGCAATCTGGATTTGGTTGCTAGGCGGGGCCGTATCCTCGCAACCAAAAAGTTTTTAAAAGTTTTTTTGCCCAATTTCATCCTTTGAGACATATGGCAAGATATCAATTTTAGGCAATTCTGAAGGGGTCGACATGGAGGCCACTGTTGATTTGGCATGGATTGACCCATATATATATATATATAGTTGAAATCGTAGTGAGTTGGAAAGTACTGTATGTACATAGATAAACACACGGTACATTAAACACAATGATTGATCACCTAGTTTGTGAATTAAGCAATATTTATAGTTGAATCTGTGTGGCTCAACTAGGGTGGTCAGGAATTTGTATTCCAATAGTCTGTAAACAAAAAGGTCATTTAATTAATGCACAATACATGAGAGGACATCATTGCCGTGTAACGTCTGCGGTAACTTTAACTTAATATAATATAAAAAACACAGGCCGAACAGATACCAATCTCCCATGTTTTTTTTCCCCGCCACAAATGTTACTTGTCATAAAATATTAACATGATTGTGATGATATTAGTGTACTTAAAGAACTGAACATTATTGCAATAGGGAATAACGTAAACTGTAGTGCTCAGTCTAGCAGTTTGGGCACCCAGTTTGCATTGCGATACTATTACATTATAATATTACATCCCGTAATGGTGTCAGGCATACAGTAGTGTTTAAACTTGCGATACGGTATAAATTATTCCTTGCTGCATTAATACTTTGCTTTTAGACAATGTTTAGTAGTATTTTGGAGTAAACATTTCTTGTTCAAGACATACATTATTTCCAGTACTTAGCTAATTATGCAATGCATGCACAAGGAAATTTACTGTATACTGTATATATGTCTTGACCTCAGTACAGTAAGTACTGGAAAGTATGTACATGCTTTGTACATAATGTGTTCATAGTATGTACTAATGTACAGTCTACAGTAGTATACTAACATAAATGTACATAATACATACTATGTACAGTACATAGTATGTACTAGTACAGTATGTACATAATAGTATGTACACTATGTACACTATGTACATGTACTGTGCTAGTACAGTATACATAACAATATGGTGCAGTCATAGATGAACTACCAGTGAAGCAATTAATGACTTTTAAGTGTAATTGAGGGTACTGTATGTGTTAAATGTGCCAGGCCTATTACATGATAATATTACATCCCCTAATGGTGTCGGGCATAGTGATTAAACTTGGTGTAACATATTTTGTCCAGCATACAGCATATATAGCCAAAGTATGTAAAGTTTATGTAAAGCGAAAGATCAAGCAGTCATCTCTTGCATATATGTGTGAGTAATTCTTTGAACACAATAACCTATATATATTAATTAATTATGATAAAGCAGGGATAGAACAAGACAAAAAAATGTTTACGTTTGGATTTTTCATTCTTACAGTTTTTGAGAATGTACCAAACTGGCTTAAAATACTATATACATACTGTACTGTACAGTATAAATACCATAAATATATATATATTAAAGTGCTGTTATCATGAAATAAAACATGCTCAAGAGCACTGTACAAATGAACCAATACCTATATAAAATTACCAAACTTAAGAAAACCTAAACGTAATAACAACAGCAATAGAAGTGATATTTCGGTACACATTAGTGCCCCCCCCCCCCAAACAAAAAGAAAAAAGAAAGTGTTTCGACCACTATAATGGACATTTGCATTATAATGAAGCTGTAATAAACAAAAGTGAGAAATGGTTTCAAAATATCCAGCACTGTAACATGTTACTGTATATACTGTACACAGTAACTACAGTATCCATGACAATATTTTTGTAATCTTCTGTGACATTATCAAGGCAACATTACTGTAGTACTGTGATTAGCAATAAACTACCACAGTAAAAGTTAAATTTGCAAGTTTTACAGACTTAGCAATATATTATTGCTGCCCAGTTCCGACCGTAAAAATAAACCTTGGTACCAGTCTTGTACTGCAGTGTGTATCTCAAGACTAATATTCTGTGCAATTTTTGAATAATATTAAATTGGTAGTACTCTGCATGGCACTGTTTGAATAGCTTCAATATGTCAGTATTATCTTTGGATACTATATATAGGAGTGACAGTACAGTATGTCAGTACTTACATAATATATTTTTTTCTGATCCATTTGAAGTTAATACACCAGTGCATCCTGGATGTAGGTTAACGTTGATTAACGTGCCGATTGGGTTATACAACTACTGTAAAGTGGATTACTTGTTAAGATGTATACATGCAGAAGAAAATGGCTAGAACTTCGTGTACAATGATTTAATGAAGATACTAATTATGTAGATAAATTGGTAAGTAACAAAGGTATGCCAGGCGTAAATGTCTCCGCATTCCTTAAAATACTTTTCCAAAAATAAATTCTGTATATATCTTTGATGATGCGGCCTTGTTATAAAGGCTGATTCTTGTCAAGCTCAGAATATTTTATAAGTCAATTTTAGCCACTAATCTGTAGAATTTGAGACTCCCGTTCAATTTCAACACACGTATCAATGGCTTTACAGCGAGACAGGTGTCCCTAATTTGGCTAAACTTGTCTAGTGATGCTTGAAAATGGCGAGCTCTAATATCTTGCATTGGTATTTAGACCAGAAAGAGATGTTTTTATCTTCTAGATTCCAATAAGTTCTTGACACGGTACAGAGAAATGTATGTTATAGTACAGCAGCTTTATAGACAGCCTCCTGTAATTGAGTAAATTAGGCTATATCTATCTGTGCTACAGCACTGTACAGTAGATGATACAGTAATATGCTAATTACATATGTAAATTAAAAATGACTGATGAATAATTCATTCATGAAAACAATTAAATTTGATAAATTTTTTATGACATTTTTATAATTAAACTTGGTAAATAGTAAATACTGTATGTACTACTGTACCCTAGCTGAAGCTAAATGTTCTGAAGTACAAGGACTCGATATTTCAGCCAATTCAGCCTTTTTCATGCAGAATTATGATAGAATGCATTACTATTTTACCTGCACACAAGAAACTGCATGGTTGTGATTTACTAATTACTGTAGTTCTAAGCCTTCTGAACAGACTGTACTGTGCAAACTCTAGTTAATGTTCCACAGTAATGCACCTACAGTACTAAGTATTAAACAGTCTACCATTGTATATAATCCATACATTGCAGTTTGTGAATTAGTGTCTTCCTCATCTTGGACATACATGTGAGAAACTTGCAGAGAATACTGTACTTAAGCTGACATCAAATTGAGGTAAAAAGTCAAGCAGCGCACTACTGTACATACAGTATATTCTGCAGCGAAAGTGTAATTATGGACTGTAAATGTTGGATGTCCCCATAAGCCTCACTACCATTCTGTAATTGAAGGCACCACTTATTTTCATTACCAAAAAGCTGTTTTGTCTATTATAGCCCACGGGCTCATGTGTGGCATGACATCACCACAACTCAACGACCGATCATGTATTTAATAGCTATCATTCCTCTCTCTCTCCGTCTCTCTGTCGATAAAAACTTTGTTTGTTCTTCGGTCTCCTCTCCCTCGCAGAGCTCCGTAACCTACTTTGGATGACGTCGAAGGAAATTCCTGAGAGGGCTTCAGGTGTAATCTCTGGATCTACGGAATATTCCTTGGATTAAAGTCAGCGTGTGGACCAGTCTCGAGCTCCCTGTCTGTTGATTTGCTTGAACACGATCCTCCTCGTTAACTCGCTCAGATATCTTGTATGGATACTGAGTGCAGCTAGTTAGATTTACTGGCATACCAGCATCTTAGTTGAATGCAGCGACGAAGCCAAATATTGATCAGCAATAACAGTCGTAAAATTGATTCTCAACCAATTTTTAGGGTGAGTTTTTTAGCTGGTCGCTTTATAAAGCATGAATTTCATCTACATTGCTCTTAGAACCTGTACAGTAGATTTAGACCCATTTTTTGTTTTAATTTTATTTTATATAGTACAGCATATCATGCTTATAGATACAGTAGTGCTTAGCAAGTGTTGTGATAGAGCTATCTAGCTTATTGTACATACAGACTTAAAAGAATAGTCCAAGTCAAAATTTCTTTCTGGTATGTTTAAAGGAACATAATCTAAGCATTCTAGTGAAATTTGCATTCAATTCCTATGTACCGTCTTTGAGATATTGACAGTTGAAGTTGCAACCTTTTGTTCCAAAAGTGAACTTGTAGCAAACAGATGTGACATCATTGGTGCACACTAATAAAAAATGTTTTGTTTTTTTCCTTTAAAATTTACGTCTAATTTTATACTCCACAATCTCAAAAACGGTACATACTGTAGGAATTGAATGCAAATTTCACCAGAATGCTTGGATTAAGCTTCCTCTTTAACATATTAAAAAAGAAATTTTGACCTGGACTATTCTTTTAATAAAACAGTTCTACAAAATGGTGATCTTGCATCCAGGTCAGTTATTATGTTCACTAGATCCATCTAAGCCTACTGTGCATATACTGTATGCGCCTTGTATTGATTCGCTGTCTGACATGTACAGTAAAACAAGGAAATGTAACTAATGTCCTAAACATTCAAGGACTTGGTACTGTATATCAATTTTTTTCCCTTTTTCTTCTTTTGAATTATGTATTACCGTATGGTCGAATTCAAGTTGCCATGGTAACAACCGAGCAGTACTGTATAAACATTTGCTTTATATTCTATGCACCCACATTCTGTTCATTTTTGTTGGATTAGATGTGTTACTGCCTTTACAGCATCCTCTCCACTCTCATCATTCACTCTCGGCTACGGGTACACTACTTCTTTTGATGTGAATAAATTCAGGATTGGCATTCCAGCTGTGTTTTGTCTGACTTTGTTGGATAGTTATTTTACTGTATAACCTCCAGGGAAGACGCCCACCATCCATACAGAAAGAGTGTAAGTTACTCTGTTTTTCTTTCATTTTGCTATTCTTTTCTTTTTGTTTCGTTTGAACTGTTTTCCTTTCTGTTTTTCTCTTCTTTTCTTCACGCAGGGTATAATTTATCCAGTACTTATCGTATCCCAAAATGCTATGAAAAAATTTGCTATGTATATTCAGTACATACTGTACAAAGGTAAAGAAGTACTGTACAGTGCAGCTTTCTACACATAGGAACTGAACTGTAGAACTTTATAAGTATAAGTTGCTATGTACTGTAAATATTTACAAAGTTAAAGAAGTACAGTGCAGCTTTCTACACATACTGTAGGAACTGAACTGTAGAACTTTATAAGTATAAGTTGCTATGTACTGTAAATATTTACAAAGTTAAAGAAGTACAGTGCAGCTTTCTACACATAGGAACTGAACTGTAGTTATAAGTATAAGTTGCTATGTACTGTAAATATACAAAGGTAAAGGTGCGCAGTGTAGCTTTCTACACATAGGAACTGAACTGTAGTTTTATATTTTTTTTTCATTGAGAGATTAGTGTTTATTTCCTATTTCAATGAAAACTAATTCAACTGCAAATATCTGGCAGGTCTGGATAATTAGCTGATATATCTTGTACTTAATTAAATTGTAATTATGATGGTCCAGTACATGTATAGTTTGAAGTGATATATTCCAAGGATAACTCTTTATGCTTGCCTGTTTAACACCAGAATACTTGAATTGAATCTGTTCCTCTTTCCTGAGTCAAATAAATACATGTTTTTGCCCCTGGGCTATCCTTTTTAGAAAGTCACAATTACTCCATATTGTAAAATGATAGTCCCCTTTTCTCTTCCATGCTTCCCTTTTAATGCAGCTGGTGTCCAGTCCTTTAAATAATTACTTAAAGGGTGTGAAGACTCACACAAAAAGAAATGTCTAATGCCGGTAATCTGACCTACAGTACTGTAGTTTCGAATGAGGTGTAACAGAAGTGTTAGACACCACCATCGATCCCAGAAAATACACACACAGCTTGCTACCTTCGGTAATTAGACACTAGTTAGTGTACAGTCAGTACATACAGCTGCGGTCAATACCCACAGCACAGTGTAGAAACGATACTGCGATGGACATCTCAGGTCGAGCGAAAGATATAACAAGGTATCACGTTTCATTACTGTCTTCATTTTGTAGCAACAGGAACAAAACGTCACTTGCAAGCAACAGAAAGTTACTGTAACTTTGTCAGATGGCAGCATGTGATTTGGGGCGAGTCTTCAATGCCTTTAAACATTACTTTCTCTACTGAGCCTAAACTTCTCGTCCAAGCAATAGAATTAGTATGGTATAGTGTTGTATAGTACAATAGCACTATGAGGTCATTCTTGTCAAAAAGTCCACTTTACTGCATACATACTGTACTACATAGGTAATTTTTTACTCTAATTATATCTAGGTTATATTTAAAGTACAATACTGTATTTGTTAAAGTATTTCTCAAGGGTTCTAGGAATCTAACAGAAGCATTTCAAACTTTATTCAAATGTGATGATTGTGGATAAACCCAAAGCGTCAATCACTGAATGCTAAAGCCTACATACAATATCTTTTACAGAGTTGAGTTTCAGAGTAACATTTTTTGACGGAGGTATTAGATTAGCCAGCTGATGCAACGAAACATAAAATGATAAACTATATATTCAAGCAACAAAGTAACTAATAAAAATTGATCTCCTATTCAATTATAAATGTGCATGCTTGGTGTGATGTTGCCATGACAACCGGTTGAGCTAGAAGACCATCTGCACACTACACTACTACTTTTTATGTGATTATCTCAGTAATTTAATTAAGTGCTTTAATCATAATGACTACTTTGACAGACTTTTCAAGAAACTTGTGAGGATCATGCACGACTCTTGATGTACTCTGGATGCACACTGCAGTTATAGTCCCTCGCTTTTTCTGCTCCACTTTTTGTGTGTACTGTCATCCAGGCTGTTGTTTGTTCAAAATTTTGCTAATAACACAGGGAATAACACAGGGAATAACGCAGGGAATAGACACAGGGAATAACGCAGGGAATATACACAGGGAATATACACAGGGAATAACACAGGGAATAACACAGGGAATATACACAGGGAATAACACAGGGAATAACACAGGGAATATACACAGGGAATAACACAGGGAATAACACAGGGAATAACACAGGGAATATACACAGGGAATAACACAGGGAATAACACAGGGAATAATTTACTGTGCAAATTTTGGGTAGCAGCTCTGAATGCTCAGCTTAACTTATGTCTCAGATTATAAAGATGTACATGTTGGTTCCTCAGAGAAAAACCTGGCACTATACAGTAGATGCAATTTTGCACTTTGTATTCAGCCTTGAAATTGGCAATTTTTTTGCGTTGCATTTTTGTGTTGTGATCAGATACAAGATATATTATTACCTGCAACAGACAATTCAAATCTCACCATAAATTTATAAGTACTTTAAAAATAAGTTATATTCATCAACATAATTATGATTGGTGTAAAAAATTCACGCTCGGATCTTCACAGGCCACTGAGAGTTTGAACAAAATTCATACCATTACATTTACCAAAGGGTACCATCCTATTCAAATGAAGTTGGTGTCAAATTTTGTACTTTAACACTGGAAAATTGGTTTGAAATAATTTTTAATTTCCTTTTAATGCTGAGCTAATTTTTGTGTGGTTATTTGTAAATTTTTGATAGTTACAATATCTGCATGACATTCAAATCCATAAACAATGCTTAATGCATTTCAAATTAGAAAAAAGGAAAGAAAAAATTAAATTTTTAATTTGCATAATTTTGCATAGATTAAAAAGTCTGAGTTACTAAAAGGTTAAAATAAATTTCCAATCATTAAAGTTTTTAAACCAAAAATTTATGTTTAATATCAGGTGAAAAGGAAAAATATTTTAAGTAATTACCTGGTTGGTGTAGGCCAATTAAGGGAATAATTTGGATTTAGATGTTTATTTATCAGTTTTGAATGTGTGAATGTACTGTACATTGTTGCAAAACATTATTTCAGATGAAGTAAATTCTATCGATATTTTTTTTTTTTTACTATGTTGACTCGTCTTAAAAGACTGACATACTCCTTACTGTACATCTACATGTACTGTATTCCTCGTTGTGTGATCAACTATAGTCCAGTCGTTTTTACATATATTCAAACTTCCTATAATAGTTATAATTAGTCAGTTACAGTATAGTCAGCTGGTGTCTTTGAAGTTGGCAAAGGCTTGGTTCATGCAGCTGTTAGAGTGTCCCCCTCACAATCCTTAGGTTCCAGGATCAAAATTCCGCCAGGAGCCAGATTCTCTTGACCTATTCAAAAATCGCTGCAGTGCAGTGGTGATGTGCAGAGTCTTCTGTGGATTTGGTACTGTATTTCTGGTTTGTGAACTTGGCTGGCAAAGGGTTTGTTTCTGTTCTTTAATTGGTTTTGAAACAATTTTGTTCATCATGGCTGCACTGCAGTGATGTCAACTAGGGTGCCTTTGCCTACCTCAGTATTTGAGAAAGTGGTCGGATGCTTGGGCATGCACTCTTGTCCGTCGGATGGGGACGTTAAATGGCGGTCCCGGAAGAAGGAATGGGATCGAATTCACACCCCAGTGACCCCTGCCTCGTTATCCTCTGAACACTTATCGAACAGAGAAGGCTTGATATAAGCCGGTGTTCATCCAAGATCTAACATGGATATGGTCTCAAATAAGCTACTGTAAGGCTTCCTGATCCTTGGGTCCCTAAACTAAACTATGCTCTTAGAGTAAACTCACATACATGTACGACAGCTACTAGCTGTACACATGCGATCATGCTATATGATCAATGCTAACAGCTATGCCCTGTACTACTGTAGTTAGCTTGCAGGAAACTGGCATCTGTAGATTCTGCAGTAGATTCAGTAGTACTGTATCTTAAACATCAAGATAACAATTGATAAAATCTGTCAGTAGTAATTTGCAAACATGCGCAACAGGATGCTAATTTGATATGGATGTCACCGTAGAACACTCTTTAGTAAGTGTCTCCTGAGCAGTGGATAATATCTCTCAAGTATGGTAACTTACAACTCGATTTCTCTCTCTCCCTTCTCGGTTGGTCTACATTCTGTTTTGAACATGTACTGTACATATTTATACTGCAATGCATATATTACAACCATAATAGCCTACTTGTAATATCCATATTCAAGATGATACTGTATGTTTAAAGATAAAGTCAATGTGCCATTTCGGAGCAGCTGTAGGCGAACGTTGTTTGCAAGGCTTCCACTGTGCAGCGTCTATCAGATCAAGCAGATATCTCTGTCATTTTCTTAAATATTGCTGATGTGGCATTATAAGAGATCCAAAGCCAGGAGGTCATTTTGATTACTTGAAATCCTTAGGAAACATTGTAGATGATATGATCATATATCCTGCTGTTCAGTTTATTCAAATTATGAATGGGAAAATATTGCTTTTAAAGTCCCAAAACACCCCGGGGGCTGCTGATTCGAAAGTTGAAATTTTATGAGAATAAAGTAGGCCTAATAAGCTATACATTTTCATCAAGGATACTTTCTTTTCTCTTCTCAATTTTTTCGACTGATCATTTTATCAGATAATGTCGTCGAAGACGACTCCATGAACACAGTAAAATAACTTTGGCTTAAAGAGATTTAACAAATGGCTCGTAGTAAAAACAGATGAAGATGGATGGAGATTAGGTTGGGCATTTGTTTGAATTTGAGTGTACAATCGTGTGGAAATAAACACATACAGTACAAGTAGCGAAGACTAATGGTAAATTGTCGTACAAATTTACTGTTAACTATACAGTTGAGGTACAGACTTGCCTAGTATAATGGCTTGTACAGTAAAGTGCCTGTCTGCGTCCGGCAGTTCTGAATACCGCCCAGCAGAAACAGTATTTTTAACTCTCCCCCCCCCCCCCACCCTGCAGTTTTTTGATGATTAATTTAACAAATTTTACCATCACTACAATATGGGTGAATATTTTGCACAGAAGTTAGTGTCGAACTAGGAAACCATTTGCCATCTAAGCTTACTTCATTTTCATAGATTTTCCAAAGGTGAGGGGGCATCCCCAGCCGTGATACCCATCCCTCAGAACTTGCATCACACTGTAACAGCACAAATATTCCTGGGCACATTCCTGAGTCGGGTTATTCCATGAAGAAATGGACATGGGCCTAAATATAAAGGAAAAGATGACAGTGTGCCATTGGTCAATATCATGTTGTTAAATACAAATCTAGGAAAGGGATTCATATCAAAACTTCAATATCAATTAACCTTTTTTTAAGAAATTGCAAAATGAATCAGTATGAAGTTTTCATTCTAAAGTTCTTTGACCGAATTTCAGCTTCCGATTTCCTGTCCAGAGAGTTAATTTGTTTTTGTTGAACACATATCATAGGCATTAAGGTAAGGTGCTACATCACTGCACACATTTTGAATACCTTTTCACAAAACTGTTCTTATGTATGCTTTAAAGGATTGGTTCAGTTGTCATACTGTACATGTTTATGAAATATGAAAGAGGACAATAAAGGAAACACAACATTTGGTGAAAAAAACAGTTCAAATATCTTTTTCGGTTAAAGAGATATTCAAGTGTAAAATTTTATCAGATTGTGTAGAAACTGCTGAAATCTGACTAGCTGTGATGTCACATCCTCACATTCCTGAAAAGTCTTTGTTTTTTTTCTCTAAATATTTTGTGAGATTTCATGACTTTCAACCAAAAGATATGTCAGGAGATCTCATTTGTCAAAGGAAGTATTTGAGATTAAACATCTGAAGAATTTTTGATTATATTATTTTCAAATGTGTTAAAAAATGTAAATAATTTTAAAAGAAATATATTCACAAATGTTAAAGGAAGTGAGGATGTGACATCACACCCTCACAGTACTGTAAGTCTTTCTACACCAGTCGTTTTCAAAGATATTTTGATATCTTCAAAGTGTCATATCTCCTTAACAGAGCATGCTACAGTAGTAGTGTATCATGGTACAGTAGTTTCTTCACTGTTCTATTTGTCTTTTTGTGCTCTTTCATACAAAATAGACATGTCAAACACCTGAACCAATCCTTTAAATATATGCAAGACACTACTGTATATCATGAGTGATATGTTCTGCACAAGTAAACCAAAAGAACGATTCATTACTGTACCTGTATATGTAGATAGAATACCAGGTTATTAAAACCCAACCATTGGATTTTGGTTACTACTGTACTCATCTTCATAACTGTGAAAACAAAGAAATGAATTATTAGCAACCAAAATATGTTAGGAATGTTTTGTAAATGAAACTTGTAAGATGAGTAACTATGTACAGTATAAGGTTCAGTGTAAACCATACAGAAGTTATATATGTCAGGGATGAGGGAAATGAATTCTGCTGGTACACATTATCACTGACAGCACCAGCAAGTACCTTAGGTGGTGGCATGCACGTACACAACATATTTACTTTCTCCTTCGCTTACCTGTCTCCCCACAACCTATAGCACTTCGTTCTACCAGGGAGTCATTATGGAATGAAACTCCCTGGTTCTACCGTGCCTAGAAAGAACCGGTAACCTACTAACACTGCGCGCCCTCTTTGACCCGCTCACTCGGTCAAGGCCCTTCCTTCTCATTCTACCATCCAAAGTGCCAGCATCGTGCATTTTTCGTCTGGTGTTACCCATCATGCAATGCAGATCTGGTGCAACTTTGTGCTGTGCAATGTCAGCGCACACTGAATGTTCAACAAGTGCACACCTTTTCAAAACAGTAATTAAATCTTTTTTATGGGAGGTTTGGGAAATTCAAGACTGTCAGTCACTGAAGAAATAACCCTTACCATTATGAGTTCAGTGGTGGCTCAATTTACGGTGCTCGTCAAATGTCGGAGGTAAAATTGAAAATGCTGTAGGTTGTTACAAAGGAGTTAGAGAAAGTTCATTTGCCAATACAGGTAAGTACTGTATTTATTTGCCCATTCAAAGTCTTGCAGTACAGATACAGTATTCAGCTATATATACTCCTGTAGGTTACAACGATTGCTAAATTGTAAGTGAAATGGTCTTTCGGTGCAGCTCTCAATATAATTGCCACATTGGTTTTCTAGTTTAGTATAAACATATATACATCCACAGTACACATCAGGGAATTAATATATCCACTAGATCCGATAGCAAAATGCTCTGCAAAACAAAAGTTTGCGGCAATTATAAGTACAAAGACAAACAGCAATTTTGTTTTTGCATAGGAACCATATAGTACTGTACATGTATCAAGAAAAATTTCAGATACAAGGCCAAGTCCAGCTACTGTATTGTCCCTTGCGAAACCTAAAATTTAAAAATATGGAATTGTTGGTAAAGTTTAAAGATTTTATGATATCCTGCAAAGATTGACTGGGTTATGTGTAGTTAATCAGTGATCCGTGCATCGTTTACGTAATTAATTAAAGGAGTGTGACATACAGTATAATGGGACATTTGGAATTTTAGACAAAATTGAGAGACTTCAAAATTGATCAGAAAATTTGAACACTTATTTACCTGTGCAAGGGCGTAGAAAGCGGGGGGGGGGCTGGGGGCGAGAGCCCCCACCTGAAAACATGGGGGGCGGAAGTATGCTTCCGCTCCCCCAGTCGTCGAGGGTAAAAGCCCCTTTCATTTTTGAACTATTTTCTGAAATCCAGAACGTAGTCTTTCACCATTTTTCAGACAGACTGTTTAGTACTGCAATTATTGGGAATCACTATCTCCGCTGGAAATTCGCTAGCGTTTGAGCATACCGTCAAATTATCAAAATATCATTGTTTTCCTTCCATCTGTATTAACTGTGCATGTTGTTTTCCCACTTGCACAGGTTTTTCTCTTTACAACACCCACCCACCCATACAGCTGACAGCCTGATTTGACTGAAAGCAGGTCACTCTTCTAACCTTTCGTTAGATGTCTCTATACACTACTGTACAGTAGCTCTTTATGCTGGAACGATAACGATCATCCGATCATCGAGTGCTTGGGACCGTTCAAGTCTAATTACATTAAATTAAACAAAGGAAATAAATAATGAATAAATTAATTAATTCTAAAAAGAAAGAAGGGAAAAATAGTATATAGGAATGTCTTTAAGAAAATTTGTCTATAACATTTACATGCCAGTATAATTTTTAATTTGAATATATATACCAAAAATTATGAAGCATTAATATTAATTTATATTATTCGTTCAAACGCAAGCTATTAAAGGAATTTACTTGTGCATCTAGGAGACGTAGTACTGTACTGTCCTATAGCCACACTGCACTGGTATATATGTACAATTCATTTTTGTACTTTAACAGGTAAATGTCCTTAAAGCAACAGTCAGAATGGGATTCTCAAATTTCCAACTGGTTAAAAAAGATCTAACAAGTTAGTTAATTTTCACCACATCGTATATAGTTTTGTCGGCCATTTAATCTTCATGAAAACATTGTTGGCATTCTTTCTTTTTTGTTGTTAAAACACTAGAGTTTAATTAGCACTTAAAATATTAAAAGCATGTTATTAATGAACTCAATTCCTTACCACAGGTACTGTACTGTACTCTGCATAATATACTGTACATAGTGATTTTCTAGAAAAAGCAAAAATGGTGAATACTCTGTTTAAATTAAAACATAATAATCAGTTGGAGAAACATTTTGTAATTACTTTATGATTTTAGGTACGTAACTTAGTACAATACGCATTCTAGGTAGTACAATTTACATTTCACTTTTCACGATGTGAATTTGCTTAAAATCATCAAATAATTTAAAACAAAAATGGTGGTTTGCTATTAAACACACACACACACATTAAAATCATTGCTCACTGTACACATCTTTGCAGTTAGTGTTGTATTATAACTACTGTACTTGACCATAATACTGTATATGTAGAGAATTGCGCAATAGTAAGATCCGGATTGAATTTCAATAGAATCTTGCAAACTTTATTAAAAATAAAATATTTTTAATAACCGTAATGAAAGTGATTTTATTGTGGATTTTGGACTTGAATATTTGCAGAGGCCTTCAGCTTTAGTTTATTCAAGGTTATTATGACTTTCTTTTGAAATAAATTATAACAATAAAGACAGGTCGTGATTTTTTTTTAAATTTTTTTTGATCAAGGATAGAAAGTTTAACATGAAAGTACTGTGCACAACAATAATAATACTGTACAATAGAAAGGTAATGACGAGAAAGATATTCAGCCACACAATACAGTAGCAGTGAACAATACTCATACAATACTCACTACATAAACTGTAGATGCAGTACGTCTTTATTCACAAATTATTCATACAGAAGGCAAAAGGGCCCCATAAAAAAAAAAATAATAAAACAAATTCATATAAATGCAGCTTTCTCTCCTTCATCTGAAATTAAATTCTTTAAATGCATCTCAATTCTCAATACAATTTATTCAAAATCAACAGAAACAGAGATGTTGTATAAAACCACTGTCTGCCAGCAACATATACTTCCATGCTTTTACTATCATGTACAGGTATGTACAGTAGATTGCAAATTTGATAAGTTCATGAGTAAACAGGTGTACTGAAGGTTAAAATTGCATACTGTACATGATATTTATGCTATGTTTAAAGTTGCACTTTGAGCAGGGTCCAAGATGCTGGAGGAATAGCCCCATTTCACAGTCCTACCCCCTCCCCCTCCACGTACAGTACAGTAATATTCATATCAATGAATTCAAATATAGTGTCCACACTCCACAGGCCTCATTGTTTGGATTATGGTATTCAAACTTAAGATAAAAGATTGAACATTACTATATATTGACTGCCCCCCCCCCACTTCTCCCTTTCTTGAATCCCCTCCCCCTTAATTCCCAAGAGAAAACAATCCAGTTTATTTCCTTATATAGTATACTGTATGCTTAGCATTTTCACACTTTCTCTGTCCTGCTTCCTGTCACTGCTCCCTAACAGTCATTTCATTGTTGATTTGTATACATACAGTATATCATGTAGGCCCCATAAGGTTTGATCACTTGATAGTGTATGCTCATATAAAAACTTTCTCCTTTTTTTTGCTCCTAAGGTGAATTATGAGATCTATCTCTCTTTCTCTGTATAGTAAAGAGGCAAATCTGGAACTGTATATAAGTCTTCTACATAAATACAGGGGTCCTGATATACTATACTGTACAGGTCTATGGATTGGTGACATCCATGGCCTGTCAGTTGAGTGACCTGACAGGTGACGTCAATGCATAGCGACCTGTCGTAGTGTCCAGGATATATCACTCCATCATTGTCAGTGTTGCCCTCGATACTTTCTACGAACGTCCGATGCAGAGACTGTTCCTGTCCATGTAGGGATGTGGAATGATTTTTAACATTGACGATGCATGCAATCATGGTTTACAGATCCACATACATAATTCATAGGGCTGTGTATGGTACTTCATGTACATAGCATGGTGGCTTCTTACTTTATCATAGTCAACCTTGATCCCTCTCCTCCTTAAAGCTGCTGCATTTAGTTTAGTTTAGTTTAGAGACCCAATGATCGGGAAGCCTTACAGTATAGCTTATCTGAGACCATATATCCGTGTCAGACATTGAATTGCATGGTTACAGTGTGATGGTTCCAGACTCATGTATCCCTGAAAGGTAAAGTGTATACAGACTGGTACATAAGATGGTGGAATATCATGAAGTCTCCATTTAATTTTTGAACGCTGTACAGACATGCAGGAATCATCACTTGAGAATTTACTAACTAGTACAATAACTGTTGGCTAGCACACAGATATACTGCAGGGTCAGCTCTTCAATACTGTAGCTAATGTTCACCTGCAAGAAGAATCATATATTATTATACTGTACATGATGTATCCTATCATGTGCAACATTTCAGCTCCATAAACTATGCCTCCATCTGCTCTTGTAGTAGTGCAGTATAATAATAATAATAAGCTTGTTACACTTTGTACTTTTCATTCGACTGCCAAGTATTGCTGACGAAGGTCCCAGGGGGACCGAAAATTCCAATAATAATATTAATAATAATGATAATAATCATAATCTATCATCATAATAATCATAATCATAATAATAATAATAATTTAATAATAATAATAATAATAATAAGAAAACAGAGCTATTGTAATGTGTACAGTATTTATGAGATGAATATTTCATGTACTAAATCAGTATAGCCATACTGTTGCTGTGCTGCACATACAGTATGTTCTGTCAGTTCAGAGTATGCATACTATGTAGGCAGCAAACCAATATGCACTTGAAGCTCTTCCTGAGAAAAAAGGTTCAGAAACTACATCTATCTTTCCCAATCTCCTTAATTGGTTAAAATGAGTTTTGCTGTCTCTACTGTATGTGTTTTGACTACGGCAATCTGGTCCCTCTGATGTATATAGATGTAACAAGGTTTATTGGATGATTCGCCCACCAGTCTGTCTGTTTGATGTCCCAGAGGTACCGTATACCTCACCCTCTGTGTCCCAGAGAGAAGGAGAATTTAAACAAACAACTGAGGTAGGCATTTGAAGAAAAGATACTTTGAAAGTGTATCTCAATATCTCACCGTAAAAGGCGAACTTGTCTGAGGTGTCAAAATGATTTGAAATAAATTACTGAATGCATACATGTGTTTTGTCTGACATGAGGCAAGCCTCTTACTGTATAAGTCTAGATTCACATAGAGATCTGCAAGGACTATGTAAATAAATAATGCACAAAACTTACAGTACTTAGTCATACACAGCTGGGAATAATCTTGTGTACATGATAGCAGTTTTGGAGGCTCCCGAAGTTTCTCAGATTATAAAATACTAACACAGTTACTATGTATACATCTTTACAAGTTTGTATCTAGCGATTTGAAAATTTAACATTTAAATGATTCCTTGAAGATATATATACAGTAGTAGGAAACTAGGAACAGTACAATAGAGATATGGGATTCATGAATGTAAAAACTGTTCGTCTAAAAGCATATTTTTAATGGTAGAATTTTAAAGAGCTAAACTGTGCAGGTACAGTGTACAATGTACATTTCAGTGTTACACTTTGATTTTATTGATCTCTACATCATTAAAAATGCATTTGCTTACAATTGCAAGAAATGGCTTTGATGTACAATATGCCTTATGGTAAGGTGACCATATTTTCGTGACTGAAATCGGGGACATTTATTGCGTGACTGATATGGGGGAGGGGTTTAAGGGAAGGGGCTGTCCCCCTCCCCTTTGGAAAATTTTCAAGTGCCTAAGGTGCTTAGATGTAAAATGGTGATACTTTGAAGCACTTTTTAGATCAATTTTATTTTCAAAAATGTAGCTTTTCCTTAAATGAAATCCACTTAATTTACTAGGTTCTTTGAGAGCTTGTGATTTTCTCATGCTCACACTATAAGTGTCGTTGTGTCGCCGTAGTTGCCATTTATACGGTCGAAAGAGTGCTAGGCTAGATCGATCTAGCATATTTTTAACAGTGTTTCCACTTTACACTGGCCCACCTGAAATACTGATTATAAGTTCTGTTCTGCGACTGCACACTTGACTAAATTTTGTTTTTACAATTATTTTACTAATAATGTGGGATATTTTCGAAATTCCTGAACATTTTGACGAATCGGGGACATTTTCGGGGACACTTGTTCATCGGGGACAGCACACTGTAATCGGGGACTGTCCCCGAAAATCGGGGACGTCTGGTCACCTTACCTTATGGTTTTCTACATGTGGTCTCCTCAAGTTTCACACATGGAGACAAAATTACTGTGGACATCGTCATCCATACCCTTGACATTGATGTACAGTACAATATATATAATTGAAAACGTAATGAGAAGTACTGTACATGCCTTGTGGATTTCAACATATATGGTCTCCTCAATTTTCACCCATAAAAAAATATTGTGTTGTCATCCATATGATTGTACAGTAGATGGAGCTAATTGCAAAATAGATTTTCTCATCTGTGCTTTTTATTCATTTGAAACTTGCTCATGAAGATGAAGTTCAAATTAAATACTTTAATGGAAATGAATGAAACATGATCAGCGACAATCAGACGCATACAAAGTATATACAGAAGAAACCATCTCGGCGAGCTATGTAAAAATAATGGTGCCAGTTAATGTTTGCAGCAATATTAAAGAATAAATTGTAAATCATTTCTGAGTCTTTGTGCATCATAAACTGTATATAATAATATCATCCAGGTGTGACTGTGTTTTGTTGATTCAATGTCAGATTTATATTTTGAGCACTAGTCAAGTATTATAGCTCCAACTCATCATTCATCAGTTGTCGCATCTGCATGTGTGGTCTGTGTTTCATTAGCACCCTTCTTTTTTTTCTTCTTCTCAGAAGCGTAAACTTTCCTGGTAGTACGTCATACGGGCTCCTCATAAACATCAAAGGTTTTAAGTACAGTACAGTTCTTGCAATCATACAGTATATACTGTACATTCTGTACATTGCACATTGTAGTATTTTCATTCACCATATATATATATACTACAGTACTGTTTACTACATATCTTAACTTTAAGTCATCTTTTTCAGTCTGAAATATGCTTGCATGTAATTTGTTTTGTTTGGGGTGAGGGAAGGGGGCAGAAAATCACTATTAGCATGAAAAGTGTGGCCAAAATTGGCTTAAACTTTCGATTTTGCCTAATGGTGAAACATATATGTACATTACTTCACTATAAACAATAAACAAGATAATCATAGTCTTATAAATTTGGAAGGGAAGAAATTCCAATTGTTCAATCAGGTGTTTTGAAATCTACTGTAGTCTTACAGTAGCCCAGCTGCTCATTACAGTAACGTAAGTGTGTATTATGTTACACTTTTAGAATTATTACTTGTCCACACAAAATTATCCTTCAGGTTTCAACAAAGTTTTAGCAGACTTAATTTTGAAACATACTGTACTCTTTGCCGTCTTCGGTACAATCTGGGTATACACTTGATCTGTGTAACAACAGCATTTGAATGCCCTATCTGTTTCAAACAATATATATATCAATTATATGAAAACAAAAAATTCTACAAATATCAAACAGACACAATGACTGATATAAGTCAAGCAGTACAGTAGTTTACAACACCTGACTGTTTAAATTATTAGTAATTATATTCTCCTTGAGAGAGAGGTAAAGATAACTAGATCAGCTGTTTAAGACTGTTGGTGGTCAAGTTCAGGATTCTTGACTGATGAAGAATATTTTGCTACTGTCCCACTATACTCAGTAAGAAGGCTACTGATTTCAGTGACTCAGTCATATATAGCACAGTGAATTTATTAATTTAATACATGCATGTTCACCATTTAATGTTCTCATCAAATAATGAATATTTATACATTGTTCATTGTCTACAAATCTGTGACATATTGTGTGGCAATTTGCCCAGTGAATCATTTCGCTCTCCGACACCTGGTACCAACACTAAACTGTGCCTGAAAATACTACCATGTACAAATTCTGTACTTCTGTACCTGAACATACATTTGGCCAGTGTGTTCAAATCTGCTACTTACACCCGGGAGTTGTTATGGAAACGCCCTGCTTACACTACTGTATGTCATTGCATCTGTATAGCAGTTTACCCAGTTTAAATAGCATGTTGATATCCAACACCTAGTCCAAATAATTTATGTGAAAGACTACCTGAGAATACTACCAGGTACAAATACTACAGGAAATATTATATGAAAATTATATAATGTTTCAGTTGGCAGTCTGTACAAATATATGCTTTAAATAATACTGTACCTCTTTGCATACAAGTGTTTGTGAACTTTGTGTACACATTTAATGACATACATTCATTTACCCAGTCTGTATGCCATTTTGCTATCCGATATTACCAAACATGTACACTGTTTCCTTGCACAGCAGTCTTTGAAACTCTTACACTACATTATAATGTTTTAATAGTGCTCAGTCAACTGACTATTTACTTGTTTTATTAATTACTTTTTTTCTTTTCAAATTTAAACTGCTTTAATTAATGAGTCTATTTCTTTGTTTTATTGATTCTCCAGTTCAGGGAAGAAAGGACATGAGAGAACAGTTAAGGTTGTAAGGTCAATTAGTTTACCATCCAGCTCTAATAACTTAAATCTGAGTAAACTGAAACAGAAACTGTTTACATAGATCTAAAAACAGATCAATAACCTTAATACACTGTTTTGATTTCGTAGAGTTCTCCGTTCTAAGAGACCCCAAAGACAAAATCAATAATTATACTTTTGCTATCATGCAATGATCTAATTTAAATGGCCATAAGGAGTAGTCATCCATTTTTCCCCCTTTTTTTTGTGCTAAATTTTTACATGATATGGATATAGTTTGATATGATCACGTTTTGATTGATACTCGTTTGTTATTTTACAACATTTCACGCCAAGGAAACTAGCATAATGTACAATCAGGGAGTTGTTAAGGAACAACTCCCTGGTACAATGTATAGATGACAAGAAATAAGTCATGAATACATGTACGGTCTTTGTACAGGGAATAAATTAATTTTCAAATTTTGTGACATAGCAGTTTAGAAGTCTATATAATGTACAATCAGGGAGTTGTTAAGGATCGAACAACTCCCTGGTGCAATATATAGATGTCAAGAATTAAGTCTGATATACCTTTTTTACAGGAAATAATTTAGAATCTGTCAAGTTTTGTAACATATACAGCAGTTTGAAGTCTCTGAAGTTCGTCTCTTGTAAAATAATAATGTACTTTGATTCCTCTGTCAAAAACTGCATTATAACACAGTACATCTATTAATTACTTGTACAGTATATATAGCAGTTTGACCACGTACTTAGCTCAGGACTGTCTTGAAAATACCTGTCTCCATTCTATACATTGAGCTAAATAGAGGGCGCAGTGTTAAAACATAAATTTCCAGTCATGCCACTTGGTGACTTGGGTAGATGGGAAAGTGGAAATGTTAAGTGGAGACAGGTAAGTATCATTGCCTGTAAATCCCCCAAACTGGTCATTATTTCATTTTGTGGGGATCTTGCTTGTGATACTGGATAAATGATTCCCTGATGTAATGTTTTGTATACAACATGTACAGTGTACATGTACTGTATGCAACATGTACAGTGCAGTATACGTGTATATTAGTTCAATTAGGGAGCACAGTTTATACAGATTTTACATTACTTTTACTATGAAATGTTTCATAAACCTGTACCAAGTTGTTTCCAACATGCACAATACCTACAGGAATAAATTTGGTTTGTTAACGATTGCATAAACACTATATAGCCTACTGTACTGTACATAACGACTTTAGGCGAAGTTCATTCACTACCAAATTCTATGTGAATTGATGTTTGATGTTTGTTTCAACGCTTCAAGATTTTTGGGAGGCGCTTTATAAGTAGTATTTATTATTATTATCATAATAAATGCTAGATTTTCAACCTCAGTTTGATCATAAACTAGCAAAGTTGTTGAAAATAAATTTACCATTTCAGTTACTGTATGTACAGTACACCACATATATACTGTACAGTATATAGTCAGTGTAAATGGTTTTCTGAATAGGTTTGGTTTGCAAGGTTGACAGTTTTGAATTCCTTAGCTAATGCAATCAATCCTTCGCTCTGAGATTGCCATTGTCGAGGTACTGTTACTACTGTACAGTGTGCCAGAACAGAGCATCCATACAGAATGAATTACTGTATATGGCAAGCTCGTCTGTGAAAAGGGATCTTGAACATTCTCATTAAGGTCGTCAATATTTGGCCAATCAAAGAAGATTCCAATGTTTGAAATTAATTTATTAAATTCTTGCTATCAGCTCAGATTATACAGTAGTGGATCTATGAAAGATGCATCGGTCTACTGTCTTAAATACGCGCCTCTTGAATGACCTGCCAGCTGAACTCAGAACTGTTTCTAGTCTTACAACATTCAAGTCAAAGCTGAAAACCTACCTTTTTTTAGACAGCATTACTGCAATATTTAAACTGTGTATTAAATTCTATTCATGTGCAATACTCCAACAAACTCCAACATGCATGCTTTTTATTTTTCATACTCATTTATATTGTATTTTATTCTGCATTTTTACTACATATTTTATGTCATATATTGTTTTATTTACTGTTACATAGCGTTTTAGAGCACTTTTGTGGATTTCACGCTACAGTTATAAAATAAATTATTATTATTATTATTAAATAGATACGAAGCAGCTGAACATCCGGCTTATCGTTTGTAGAGCCTCGTCATTCTCTTTACATATCTAAATAATAATTCAGTCGCTATGATGTTAACACTCTTAGGTGTTTGTGATACTAACAGATTACTGAGTTCTTCCATTCGGTAATTAGACGTAATTACATACACAACTGCCTGATTGGTTTCAGGTTGACAGCCTGGTTAAGTTAGTCTACACAAGTAGACTGTACACAAGTAGACAGTACACAAGTACACAAGTAGACTGCCTGGTTAAGGCAGTCTACACAAGTATACAGGTTTTGCAGTATCTGTGGTACTGTATAAACCACTAACAATACCGAATATTTAAATCATACTCCTTTAAAGCATTGCTAATATTGCCAGATTGTGACTGACTAATATTTCTTGACTGTGCAAGATCATCATAATTAACTTTCCTACCTCCTCCCCAATGTTTGCTTGCTCATAATTTGCCCCCAACCCTCCCTCCGATTCCCCACCCCTCCCTCTGATCCCCCAAATTTTTGCGTTCCCAAAAATTGCTTATAGTTTTTCAAGAGTACAGTACTTTCCAAAGAAATTCTCATTTTTCTGTCATGACCATGCCAATTCTCTCCCAGATCTTGAGACGCCATTATAACTTTACGTTGTAATTTTTTTTAAATTTCTCATTGCGGAGAATTGCTTTAAAGGGTGTGAAGACTCGCGCAAAAAGAAACGTCTAATGCCGGTAATCTGACCTACTGTAGTTTCGAATGAGGTGTAACAGAAGTGTTAGACACCACCATCGATCCCAGAAAATACACACACAGCTTGCTACTGTACCGTCGGTAATTAGACACTAGTGTACAGTCAGTACATACAGCTGCGGTCAATACCCACAGCACAGTGTACAAACGATACAGTGATGGACATCTCAGGTCCAGCTAAAGATAACAAGGTATCACGTTTCATTACTGTCTGCATTTTGTAGTGACAAGAGAAACCTTCACTTGCAACTGCAAGCAACGGAAAGTTAACTTTTTAAAGATGGCAGCATGCTGTTTGGGGCGAGTCTTCAATTCCTTTAAGGCTGGCGTTAATATGAATGCTTTTTAACTTTAACAATGGAGAGACTGTGATTTGAAGTTCCTGTTATACAGTATTTCATGGCAACATTAGCAACCTTTAACCTTAAAAAACTTCAACAAGATCTGTTAACTTTCAAATTAAACTTACAAAACTAGATGACAAACTGCTGTATGTCCTTGTATGCTAGTACAGTACAGTAGTTCCAGAGGCATTCTGTATACAGTTAGATAACTATATATTGGTGTTATTAGTGGCTTCTCTGACAGTAATTGAATCCATGACTGCCCTGTGTGAGCTCAGCAAAATTGTTCACCATGGTCAAAACATTTCCTCATAATATACATGCTTGCCAATTAATGTCCTGAACAATGAAACCATTGTCATAAAACATTTGTCACATTAAACAAATGTGGTGGTTATAGTCTCCAGAGCTTCAAATGGGTAATCAGTTTGGCAAAAATGTATAATCTGAGGGGGGGGTTTGGGTGGGTGGTGATGATATTAGTGCCAAACTGAGGACTGTCAAGAAAGACATGTACAGATTTGGCCAGCTTTATAATAGGCATGAGCTTTCTCCGCGAATTTGCAGAATATCAGTGATTTCTTTTCTACCTCGGGACAAAAACTATTATCCTAACACACTGTAGCATATGCAAACTGGAGCCTATACCGCAATTTTTGCAAAGTTCTGTGATTTGTTTTTACCACAGGCTCATCCCTGTTATAATGACATGCATAATGAGGCATTATAATTGCAGCGTCTTTCCAAACCATTCAGCAACTTAAAGAAAGTAATTGTTTCTCCCGATCGTAAACTTATAGTACTATCTTCACCTTTGCTGAGCCTTCCATCCAGCTGTCAAATGCAGCGTCCGCACTGGGGGCTCTTAAAAAGCTGTCGACGGACCGTTTTCATAGCTTTGCACGACCATAAACCTGGCTCGTGCATGAACGGCGACTTGATTTAACTTCAATTGAAGACATATAAAATTGTTTAATAATTCAGAAATATGTAGTTAAATAAAAGGTATGGTACCTGTGGAGACAACACGATCTCGACTGTATAATTGATGGATGGTGCCTTTTATAGATCATTTATCGGACTCAGTATATACTGTCATCAAAGATGGAAGATGTAGAGAAAGAAAAATGTAAATATGGTCGAGAGTGGAAGATAAGATCTGCAGTTATAAGACTGAAGCAGCAGAGGTCCCTTGGTAAATTAGATTCAGAAAACGTGAGAGAAAAAAAGAAGAAAAAAAATCTCAAGTTTGAGATACTAGGATGATAAGATCCAGGGTTTTTGGAGTAACTGTACATGTGTACTCATGGTTGTTACAGCAATAGAGGCAACTACCATTTGGTCAGTCTTTAAAACAGATATTTCAAGGCTACCATTTTGCAAAATTCAGCAAATATTTGCAGAAAGTGAACAGACCTGTGGTTTTATGATTTAATGTAATCAGAGATATACTGTAATATGTTAGTCTGCCTTCAGTGCACTGTACATGGTACATCAATAAAGATTTTCTGTCAAACTTAAGCTTCAGAATTTTCACCTACAGTACTGCCTGTAGTCTCTTTTCCCATTACCCACATTTACAAATTATGCAAATTAATCAGAAAATTAGAATAATTTCTGTATTTGAAATTAAACTTGACCATTTTGGTATATTGCAAAAGTACCAAATCACTCAGAAAGAAGTACCTTAAATTATTTATCTAGCAGGACCGTGGAAAAAGTTTTGCCATTCTTATCCTGTCCGTTCTACCGACAGGTTCTAAATTATTTATAATGTCAAACTTTATCCGGCTCAAATTTTCATATTCACCAACACCTTCCAATTTGTCAGTATTTTTTTAATTCTTTTGTTTTTAACCTATTTATATACTCAGTGCAATGATCGACAACATGACAGAGGTTGAGTTTTTTGAAGTTTGCATAAATTTATGGGTTTGAATATGTACAGGAAGTTTGCATCAATTTATTGGTACTGTACTGTACCTGGTCTCTGTTCAGTTGAGAACTTACATTACAGACTTAAGTTTAATAACATTGCCTTGTACCAACATGCAAGTTCTTGGCTCTGTAAAAGTGTTGTACAATATGTCAAAATGATCAAATGAATTTCACAGAATGTTTAGGAATGATCCCCAGGTACCTTTAACATCAAACACAACATTGAAGTTTTGTGTATGTACAGTATTTTAGTTCTTAGATGTACATGTCTGTAGTACTCTGCTGTTTGTGTTGTTAAGTCTGCCCTATATTTCTTTAACATAATAATATAATTAATAAGATATTTCCTCTTGAAAATGGATGACACTTGAGTCTTTTTTATTAACAACTGGTGTTATACAACTGAAATTATATGAATTAAATTCCTTGCATGCCAAACCTACTGTATCTGCTAGTGTAAAGTGCAAAAGACAGAGGGTCATTATTACTGTCAAATCGTTTAACAACTTCTGACAGTATTTATACTAGTTACTTGTATTGCAGTCGATTGAATACTACGTAGTGCCAGTTCGGACAGCACAGTACTTCACTTACAACACATACACTGTTACAAAATTAAAAACATATTAAGTGGTCAAATTGCAGTTAAGGAATTCCCTACAGTTGGTGTTCATGTAATAAATAACACGCAACCCTGCCACACAGTGAAGATGGAAGCTGAGAGGGGCCCTACAGGATTTTAATAGACCAGCAGACGACATCAAGCTATCACTGTAAGTACTGTAGAGCTGGCTAGAATAAATTTGTGTTTGCCCATGGAGGTAAAAACAGACCTCCATGGTTTGCCTAAGTTGATAATCAAATTTTGTACTACTGTCCAAACACACAGTTGGTCATCACACCACTACTACTGTACAACCAGATTGCAATGTTATCTTTACAGCCCAATGTTAACATAAATACTGTATGTTAATATTTTGAATTCCTTTAGTGGAGGAATATCATAAAAAAGTATTTGTTTTCTGCATGTTTTCCCCCTAGAGAGATTGAGAGGAGTGGAGCTTGAAATTTATTTCTGTCAGTAGAGATTTGTTTCATACAACAATTAGATTTCTTCATACATGTGCAAATTTATCTTGTACCATCTAGCACTTTGTGAAGTACTTTTGTAGTGTTTTTTTTCTTCTTCGTATAGACCACTCAATCCTGAAGGCAAAATATTTGTTTGCTGACATTAGTAATCATCCATTCTCCTGATACTAAATACATATAAGGAAAACAAGTACTAAATAATTTCAAGCAAATGAAATCTGATTAATTAAGGTAATGAAGAAATCATCAACAAAAATAGTTCACATACTGCATGTGAGTGACACATACAGTACTGTATCATCCAAGCTGGCGCAGACTGCAGTCTGTAGAGTAAACATACAGTTTACAGAAGCTCAATCTTAATTGAGGGTTCAGGGTCATGGCCCTTTTAAATTATCAATTTCACTTCCTTGCTTACCTGTCTCCTCACAACATCAGCCCCCCTGCTACCGTTTTCTAGAGCACTTTGAACATTTGGTAAAGTTCTGTTTCAGCGCTGTATACCGTTTGAGACAGGTTAGCAACCCTCCTCATTCTTACCACCCAAATTAGTGTCGGGAAGAGTTTTTCTTTGTTATCGACAAGATCAAAATCCTACGCCTTAAGTGCCCAACTAAGAAACACATTTCCATGCTCATCGTGCCTGTCAGAGTCTCAAGTTGCCTAGGTGTAACCACTGGCCTGAGAAGTATCCTTTAAGTTACAATTTGATAGATTTGTTCGGGCGGTCATTTTTAGGTCCCAGGTTTGCTTGTTATTTTAAGCCTTAAATGGTGTACACGGCAGGTAGTGGTGTGTGCAAAGTACTGTACTCTATTCATCATTTTCATGCAGGTGTATAAACATGAATCAAAATTTAGAAAAAGGACAGTCTCCTTTACAGTGCAATATATATATATATACAGTATATGAATAGATATACACACAGTTAATGTTGATAAGTTGTAGGCAAAGTGAATCTTCATACTGTAGTCTGATAGATAAAGTGTGATGTATTGTAGATATGCTGGTTCGAGTTCATGTGTAAAATTATCTGGAACTTGAACGTGCACACCAGACATGTAATTAAAAGGGTATTCTGGTGACAGACAATGTGAAATTGTCTAATGAAGAGAAACATCATATTCCACACTGCTAGTTGAAAACCCCATCTCCATATCATGCCCCTAACTTGAGATACAGTATGTTTGGTTGAATGTGACCTTTTTTGACTGGCTAAACCCTCAACTTCTCCAGGAAGTTGGATCACAGTAGGGGGTCTGTGATGTCATCTGGGCAAATGCTCTTTGGAGGCTTTACTTAGGCTATTATAATCTTCTTGTTGATTTATCCTTGAAACCTGATTCATTTGGAATGTTTGCATTGCTGTCAAAGTTCTCTGTACTTAGAATTTCATCAAAAATTAAAATGCACCTTTTTGTAGAAATATTCTTTTTGTTTGTGAATAAATGATTGAGATATCATATTATAAAGAAAAACAAAGACACGTTCAACTGAAGTGTGATGATGATATCATCCATTCTGCTATTGCCAGATGCATAAATTTACAAAATACCAAGTGTAAATTTAAAAAATTCATATCTTCACAATACAAAATGCTATGAGGATGTGGTTTACACAGTTACTGTACCTGTAGATTCAAAGAAAATTCAGCATTGTTGTTAATCAACTTAAGCCACCAGAATATTCTTTTAATTAATGTGGACTCCTATGACACTGTATAAGTACATCTATAGACCTACAGTATACCGTAGAATGCACGCTGCATCGTCCATCGTTATGATTGCATAAAATGTATCAAATTAAGTTACTGTATCACTGGTAACTATTTTGAAGTTTTTCCAAAATTCACACCTCTCCTCAAAGAAATGTGGCCATTTTTCTAGCATAGTAAAAGCTGGAGGGTAATGTACGTGACAAAATTGATCAGTTTCATAAAGAATGGCTAAGTTCTGTAATAACTTGTACAGTATACTGTATAAATACATGTGCTAGGATAAGTTCAGTTTCCTAAATATTGAAATTTGTCAATCCTACTGTAGTTTTAGATCTACAGTACAGTAAGTTATGTACAGCTGGTAGTACTTTAGAGAATACAGTACAGTGTGTGTAAACTAGTTTTGTTTGTTGTTACCATTTCATGTTGTTCTGGATCTGTGTGGAGTTTGGAGTATATGATGATTTATAGTATTGAATGTATTTACATATGGTCATTCAAGTTTGTGGAGCTCATAATGAAGGAATTATTAATCAATCTTTGTCTCTCTACTGTATCTGGGAAGCATTAATAGTCAATGTAAACTGTATTAATGTACGGTACTGTAGGTGAATTTTTATGTTGCATTCTGAAGATCAGGCACAGTAAAACCTACAGTACATACTGTATGTACAGTAAGCACTACATAGCATATATATATACTGTATCAAGGGACATTAATCGGGTGTCATTCAGTCCAGGAACCCCGCACAGCACAATAAAATAAATCGTAACAAACTGGATTTGATTTGCACCACATTACACTGTCTACATTATCGCAGATCAATACATAGTCCGAGACGACCTAATGTCTGTAAATACAACAGGAGTACAGCAGTCGGTCCTGTATACATCTATTGTCACTAATTGTGTAAAACAATACAGAGCAATAAATGCGCACTGACATTCTAATCCATCCCTCTCACTTGAGGCACGTGCAAATTTTGATCAACGAATCGACGAATATTGCCAACCAGTAGAACAGCATCTACAGTATACCTGCTTACCCTTTTGCTAAAATTCTTTTCTGCCCTCTTTTCTGCCCTGTTTTTAAACATCCTCATTTATTTATTCATGAGTTCATTCAAGTTCCTGCATAACTGTAAAGTAGTTTGTCGGTTACAGGTATCTAAGATGTGTCTGTCGATTCTCGCTTGCCTTCGTTAGAATATTTTGTTGAATTGCCTTTACCGAGATTCCTGTACATATTAAATTGGTACTTAAAACTGTGACACGTACAGGCAGTGACTTTAAAGTACACAAACATTGATTAATCCATGTTGTATATTAATCGCTTGAGGGAATTTAATTATGAAATGACTTTTGGTGAGCCACGGATCATACTGTCAAAACATTATTGATTCATGACTCAACAAAATGGATCTCCTTTTAAATTACGTCCCAACTTGATTTGATGCTCTGTGTTATTTCATGGAAATAAGTTTTATGCGTTACGTCTACATGAGACTGTTAACCTATCAGTAAGTGTACACAGTTTCTGAATCTCTCCTACTGTGTGTTGCAAATTGTGACCCTGAATGTACTATTCACTTTAAAGACTTTGTGATTTTCATCGACGTTTTAGAAAGTCTGAAAGTGTGCAAGCCATTCTAAATGGTTATAATTTGTTTCGCGTGGATGGACCTGTGCATTAATCACTCTGGTTTTGACACATCCGGTACACGTATAATATGGTGCTTACAGGGATGTTCTTTAGGTCTAATTGCTGTGTAAACTCTAGTCCCAACAGTCTCTTATCCCTAGAGAGAGAGAGAAAGGTTTTTCGGTTAATATTTAGAGAGATCCTTTAACATTTGGATTCATTCTGCCTGATTGCATCTGATGCGGTTATATACGTTTTTGTCAGTATCTCGTGTTAGATTCATCTTCTATGGATTTGATGGATTTACAACAGTCTGTTGGTATGTATATAAATCTAAGTCCTTTCTTGACTACAGGAAGACACTCAAATATTTCCTGCCGTTGGTTTGACGTTGAGTGTATTCAAATGACTCTGTATGTTAGCTGGAATTTAGTTCTAACTTACACGTTAGAACAGATTAAAGGGGTCATGTATATATGCATCTTCAAGCAGTCTATGCCATGTTATGACTTGATTTAAAATTGTATCTGTTTTTTAGTTAGCACTGTTAGCAAAATGTCATATACAGTAGCCATGTTTTGCAATTTTTGACCTGGAACTAGTTAGAAAAAAAAATCTTGAAATTTATATTTCAAAATGCTTATTTTGACTGAGCATCAATGCAGCATAAATTGTATTACAGTATTAATATATTAAAGTGATTCTTTGTTTTTTTTTATTAAAGTGATTCTTTTGTTTTGATAAAGTTTGTTTTAATAAAGATTAAAGTGATTCTTTGATTTATATATTAAAGTGATCAAGATCTGTCATAGCTCTCGATCTTCTGCCTGTACATACACCAAATACAGCAATATTTTGATGTATATAATCATATATACAGTTTTACCAAAATAAACAATTTTAATTTATTAAGTCTATTTTGCAAATAAACAGGCCTTATATAAATTGGAACTGCTTGTCTAACAACGATTCGTACAGTAGCAATTTCAATTGTACATACTGTATATGACATCATGTACAGAGTTTGTATGTGCAATACACATGTAATGTACACAGCTATAACATTGTAGGATGTATACGTGTACAGTTCATGTATGCAAAAGGTTCATTCATCAATGTTTGATTGCTAAATCATGAATATAAATTTCTTCAGCTGGACCGCATTTTGACTGATGTAATATCTACTTAATAAATTTTAACAAGTGGAACATATGTTTCCAGATGCAATCTATAGTATAAATGACATTTTCAAGACTTGGGAAGACCTACTGTACAAATTGGACATATTTTAAAGCAGTAAAGTCGGTTGAACAATGATGATTTTTCCGCTCAGATATATCTCATAAAAATCAAGGAAATTCGAGAAATACAACATAGACTATTGACCAGGTATGAGGGTGTTTCCATGGCACTGTTAAATTATCAGAATTTACAGTAATATTCCATATTTGTTTTGTAAACAGTTTGTGTATATATTCTGCCACGCTGACTACATACTGTACATGTGTTAAAATGATAAATTATTGTTGTACTTTTGCTGTCTTCTATGGATGGAGAGTACAGTTAAATGTTACGGTACACGGGCAGATGAAGTGGGGGGGGGTGGTGGGGTACACATGTATTGGTCAAAAGGGGTGGCGGGCTGGGCCGCCCCTGTCAAACAGCGAAGCTAAGGCACTGAACCATCTGCCCAGGCTATATATATTGTGTATAACATTCACAAAGTATTGGCAGGTACAGTACGATCCGATCTTTACAAACTACTGTACAGTAGTATAAGTAGGTCATACGGTAAACGCAATTGGTGTTTGATCAGGACGCAAGCTTTTTTCACGGGACACGAATGTTTTTTTTTATTTTCTCTAGTAACATTACTGATTATGGTACAGTACTGCACTACATTCCAGTACAGTATTACAGTACATTACATACACAATTTCAAGACCAAAAGATTGAAAAGTTCTTGTGAGTGCTTGAACATTAAGGCCTACAGTATATACTCCTAAATGTTTTAAATGTATATAATTAGCATGTATTTGTGAATTACTTTTACAACAGTTTTTAAAGTTCAAGCTACTGTACATGGAATCAGGAAACAAAATGGATTTATTGGTATTATAACCTACAGTATGTCAATTGGTCACAGATTACAATGTACAGTACCAATTCACATATTAGTTTGGTACTGTATGTACTACTGCAGGTATGTCGAGAAAGTTAGAGAATTCCTGCATAATTGAATGCTGCAATATGAGTATCGAAAGACATTATTCGAATGTACATTCCAATTCATTGTATTCATATTCATTCAAATTGTATTCGAATGAATGAGTATCGAAGAACCTAATTTTTCACTACATTGTGAACCGTACAGTACAATCACTAGTTACTTTATAACAGCTCCATACAGTAACCGAGTCCAATGCAACTGTTGTCAACATTGATAACTTCTCCTTCTTCTCCTTCTTATCCTTCTTTTTTTCTTCATTTTAGTGTATCCTCTGGCATATATTTGTAGTACTGAACACAGTAGTACTCAAAACCTATTCTTCATCGTAAAAATCAACATTGACACTGAGTAAATGAGCTCTCTCAATATCACCTTTTTTCATCACTTCACTATAAACTTTTTCCCTGACATTTTTGGCTTAACAAGAACTTTATCCCTGACATTTTTGGCTTTTCAAGAACACCACGGCAACATGCTCTTCCATCCTCTTCCCCCTACTGGACCTGCCATCATCCTTGGATATTAACCTCACACATTTGGACACTGCATGGGTCAAATTTCTTAAAGAAATCCTTGGTCATAACTCATAATTGTGACAAATAAATTCAAACTTTCACAAAAACATGTCACAATTATTTACACCCTTAAGACCACAAAGTCCTCCACCTTGAATAATTTAGCAGTTTATTATTAAAATGTGAAATGCTCGAGTGACCTTCAAGATGTGATGTATAATTTGTCTTTGACAGGATTCATTTCAGACCGTTCCAGTGAATATCAGCCCCAGTGTTCCCAACACGGTACTGTAGATGACCAAGAATATAACAAAAGCAATATTGCACTCCCGAACACACACAAAAAAAAAAAAAAAAATCTAAAAATTTTTGCCAAAATGGAACCAATTATTTAATTAGAGGAAGCAAGCCAAGAGGCAGCATGAATCAATCTCATTAGCTGATGGCTAGCAAGGACTCTGCGTATAATCAACCCTCGGAATACTGTCGTTTTTATTGCTTTCAGCGTTGTTGCACTCACAGCGTTGAAAGGGAATGAGCGTAGGCAGTTGTCACTTTTCAAAGTTGTGAAGTTCTATTCAAAGTACAGATGTGTTACCATATTACTAGTGATTCTGCAAGCACTTTGCCAACGTGATTCAAATATATTCTACTTACTGTATGTGAAATTAGGTGTTTCTTGGAGTTGAACTACAAGTATCGTCGATTGTGCTAATCTTTTAAAAGGAAAACTTCCTCGTAATACGGAATTGAGGTAAGTCAAGGGGTTTCCATGATATTGTTGAAATGGATACTGAATATTAATGTATGGTTTAGTGTTTGTCAATGATAAGGAACATGAAAGCTCCAATTTGATCCAACTTGAGGTACATTGTGACTTTTGCGATGCTACTATTTTATGTGAAAACCTCATAATGTGGGCAAATATGAGTTTAGTTGGGTTTTAACATTTACAGTACTGTACTTGTTTAATGTACACTGGTCAGCTGTATTATACTTGAATGAAGTTTCATTTTTTAGTAGCTCAGCAAATGAATAACATAAGGAATATTTAGGACTATTTACTAAACTCTCTGTATACTCATGCAACTTATTGGGAAAAATATTGTCATCATAATAAAATGTATAGACAGTATTCTTCTTGTCTATAGATGACAAATAATGCAGATATTCAATTTATTTCAAACTTTTTAGCAGTAAGACCTGTCTCATAATTCAGCAAAACTCCAGGTTTGCGTCTGAAATTTTCGAATGACCAATGAAAGAAAATCTTTTATGCAGTGGCGGAGCTAGGGGTATTGGTCGGGGGGGCTAGAATGGTCTGTAGGGGCGCTTTCGACACTATCTAAGCGGAGCGCCACCACAGGTTGGCGCGGAGCGTACAGACACTTTTTGAGTAAAGATACTCCCTAGATCGGCGGAAATGACCCTTTCTGGCGCCTTAATAATTTGCAGATAAACGAAGAATAAATACCTGTAGGTTTCATCGCCATTGGTGACAACTAACAAATAACCTAAAAGTACTGTACTGCACTAATCAACACACTGATCATGGAGCGGCGTATAACGTACACTGCATGCCGACTTAAAGTTTGATGTTCATTGCTATTTCAGCCACTGCGCGTGGCGTAACGTCTAAAAATAGATCGAAATAGACCCCATACAGTTCTTGGAAATAGTTTCGTACAATGGAAGTGCCGATAAATTAAAGACCGCCGTTAGAGCATTTTGCCAGAAAAATGCACCAACAAAATGTGACAAATGTCAATAGGTAGATAAGAGCGCAATAAAAAAGTCAATAATCGCGAATAAGTAAAAAGTGGTAACAAGCTGAAAAGGGCGCCAGCAGGCCATTTGAGTTCGCTCCACCACTGCATTTTTCTGCTTTCAATGTTTATGACTGTTTTTCTTTTGTATCTTTTTGTAAAAGATCATGGTTTTTTTTTGCTTTGTTTTTGCTTCTTTACTGTACTTTTGCCCTGTGGACTGAGGTACTCTACAAATATATATTTAAACCTTTTTGTACATGAATATAACTCTGCAAAACTAAAAAGCAAATTTTTTAATTAACAAGTCTGAGGCCTGCGTGACAGTCCTCCAAGAGATTTCAAATTCTAATTTGCTATCTTTACAGCTGGATAAGTACTGTATTCTGGATGTGAAAAACAAAAAGGTGCAAAATTAATGCATAACAAAAGGCTATACTTTAATAGTTTCAGACTCAATACACGCTAGAGTACACCTGATGAACTACAGTATGTCAGTATATTGAAACATGGATTTGTAGCTATGGGATACAGTAAATATTAAAAAGAGGGACTGGAAGTGAACTGTATCATTCTGTACGTTTGATGAAAGTGTGCTGAGTTGATGGAAGCTTTAGTGTAGTACAGTAATTGTATTGAAGTCATTCTCATTTCTCATATTCTTTTCTATTGATAATTCATTTCAACCATGGTGGCGCTACGCTTAGATAGTTTGCAAAGCCGTATCTACGGCTCTGATAGTTTGCCTACGGTTTCGCCCCTCCCTTGGCAAATTCCTCGCTATGCGCTTGCTATACACCCTCTGAAAAATGAGAAAGCAAATCTCAAGGGTAACTTTTCCTGAAGGAAATCTTAGCATCCCACATCCGGCCACCAATGTACAGTGCAAGTCACCGAGCTATTAATTAAAGGATAGATCGTAACAAAGGTCTGACATAGTTTGTTGCAGAAGGGAGACCGAATACTGTTCAAAATAATTGAATTGGTTATTGATTCTCTGGTGCAGTACATAATGAAAATAAAGAAAAGTAGAAGTTGGAACCCTTCATAAACTAAATATGCCCAAGGAATGGAATGGTTTCATGCAAATGAGTTCTCAGAAGATTTATTTAAATTTATCATGCAGATCAATTGGATTGCATGGATGCAAACTTTATCAGTTAAAAATGAGCAAGAATTTTAAATTTATAAATATGGGAAAATAGCTGTTAACACAATTTCTGCATAAATTTGTTTTAGTTTAGTAATTTAAATGAATGCCAAAAAGTCTACTCTTCTGTAGTTCTCTTTGATCCATTTTCCTTTACAACAAATGAGTTTCCATTAATTTTAGATTTAATGAAATAAGCTTGGAAATTATACTCTAAAACACAGACTACTGTAGTTTGTCAAAAAGAAAAACTGCAAATGATCCCAATTTCTGGCTTTTTCTAAAGAATAAATCTGGAACAAGAAATTAACTGATGTAAAGTAACAATTTATTAGGTATCTAATTCTAGCTTTAGACATCTACCATGATCTGTGTGCTAGGCTGCAGGTTAAAGTGAGTATAGGCTCCATTGTATTGCGAATGAGGGTTTAAAGAAATTGTTAGATTTTACTGCAAATCAGTAACCCTTACAGGAATTTAAGCTTGCCACGAGATTGACCGAGGAAGACCTTTCACAGACAATTCAAAACACTTCTGATTTTCTGTACCTTAGACAGACAATAATCATGAATACAGAAACAGGACTTTGATTTATTTACTGTAGTCTGGATTTTGCATGATCATGAACATATAAAAGGCAATGCCACGTAAATGAGTGCACAAGAAATATCTAGTTGTATTCCAGCTTCTTATATATCTCGAAGATGAAACTCCTACTTCCACATAACAACTACATTGAGTCTATGACTTGCGTATGTACAGTAAATAACTAAAAATCATAAAATATGAATACAACACATTGATTTATATGACATCATTTATACCCTTAGATCTTTCTAAGTACAAGTGAAATATGAGAACGTTTGTGTTACAGTGATTTAGTAGAAAAATAACTTCATGACTGAAATCTATGTGATGCTTGTTGCAACTGATTAGTTAGGGTTGTACAGAACTAGGAGAAAAAATAATTTCAACTTCAAGCTGTATTAATGTACAGTATAAGGAAAGATTATATATCATGAAAGTAATGTCAATGATTTGGTGTATATTAAAAATGTGAGGTAACTTGTATAAAACATAATTGTCTGCACAGCTGGTTTTTGTCTATTATAACCCTATATGGGAAGTGCCCCATAGTGGTGCACTGTACAGTGCCCTGGGAGCTAGGATTGTTTGAAGTGTGTACACTGTGGTGTGTGGGTGTCGCAAGTTACAGTACCAACGACCAAGGCTTTAGTGTTGTGAAGTAGTGTGAGAGGGCCTCGGCGTCGAACAAGACTGTAAACCTTCAACTTAAAATACTCGTTTACTCTCATCTCTTGAGTACAGCTGTAAACTAGCAGCCTCATATATTCTTCGGAATACATATATTTATGTGAATTCCCCCAAAAATGCCATCCCAGTCATGATCATCCATTTGCAAAGATATATCCGCAGTAAACTGTAAATTCATTACACGGTTGATTTCAGCGATATTTTATGCACATCTACGGTACATGTGAAGTCATCATCCAACAGCTTTTCTTTGGGCTTTACATATTTCACCGATAATATCATATTTACAGTATTTTTGACGGATGTTTTTTACCCAAGGGCATACTTATCAGCAGAGTTCAAATAATAAAGGAATCTTTAAATCTGTGGGAGAGGATTTTACAATCAAAGGAGGACTATAAATTATGGGGAATGACAGCAATATTAAATATAAAAATTTGATGTTTGTATCGCTTCTGAAGACAATTGGAATAGATCAAGATAGATATTTACATTATCACTCAGACTGTGTTTTATCCAGTAGGGGTTTGATAACATTATTAAACTATTTGTTTAGTACATGCAAGTAAAGAAAAATGATTTTAAAGAAGGATGAATGCATTATTATAATTTTTACATAGTCATACAGTAGTTATTATTTTGAGATATTAATACAGTATTAACTCATGTAGTGTAGATATATACTGCATCCATGTTGTTTCCGCAACTTTTTGCTTTAAATTTACGTACTGCATTATTCGGAACCCTGAAGTGAATGCAGTGTGCAAACCTGTTTTAATGGGGCTCTCCGTGCCGGCCAATCACCCCAAATCTATGGCAAGCCACATGGGACAAACACCGCATAATCCTCGTATTAATACAAATATATCCTCGTATTAATTTAAATACATGTATGCGCATTTTAAATCAGACAATAACTGGCAGTTCTTATAGCTTTCACAAACAAGTTTCGAGAGTTATCACATTGTAGCCTCGTCAGTGCAATAAATACGTGTATATATTCGAACTAAATACGTGTATATGGGCCATTCCACACTAATGGGGTACTAATTTGTGACATAGTGGGTGAAAATTAAAAGTCATAGGGAAAGCATGAAACTTGGTTTGAGTAATGACCTAGAGTCTATAGCAACTGTATATACCCTCAATGAGATAAGTTTTGGATAAGGTTGGCAATGACAGCCAAGCAAAGTATAATATATGGCGTGTATTACGTACGTAACAAGGACAGATATCTGAGCATAAACAGGCCACAAAAAACAATTGTACATGAGTTTTAACAGTTTTTGTTTATTGCAAACTTTGTAATTATAACAATTAACAAAGACAAAATGGATCCAAGGGTGAAAAACTGGAAAAAATATGAATCTTTGATAATACAACGAGAGGGCATTTCAACATTCCCTATGCACAGAACAAATTTTAGTGCCACAAGTACCTTTTTTCCCTGAGTATTTGTTACAATATATCTCACATCTTAATGAAAACCACTGCTAGAAGCTATAGTGCAGAAAATGATATGGACTTGCATAAAGGTAGGATGTATGGTTACCATGTTCAGGGTCTTACGTACGTAACAAGGACAGAATATTTTTCAATCTCCACATTAATTTGTCATCAGAAATTCTATGGATTACAAATTATTATTTTCAATTGAATGTACATCTGGGCACTCATTTGTAGCTGTTTCTTTGCTGCTGTACTTTGTAATTATCATGAAATTGTGATGATTTATCATATCCTGTGGGAAACAACAACATATCCAGAGTGGTCTGTTTAAGATTGTAAATGTCAGACTTTAATTAAAGAAAAATTAAATAGTTGAATGAATAGTTGTAAGCTTGCATGTGATTAATTGCATATATCTAGCAAAGTTAAAAAGATACTACTAATACTGACACCTCTAGTGTAGGTCATTGAATGCATTGTTGAACTGAAAATTGAATAGTTAACAATTGAATATTTATAAAATTCAATAATTTCAAAATTGCATATGAATAGTGAAAATCCTAAAATTTCATATAATGGAAGGATGGTTAAGCTGTAGACTTGAATACAGTTTGTCAGAAATTTTAAAAGAGTAAACTTGCATACCATTGGAAAGATATCAAATTACAAGAGGGTGTTAGATACCAACAATATTAGCACCAATGCAACACTAAAATGTACCAATATGTACACTAATATCATGTTTGAAACATGGACAGAGGAAAAACCATAAATTGTTTTTACTTTTTTATCAAACTGGCTAATGATTAAATGTTTACTTTTCAAACTTTCTGAAATGTATCAGATGAAGTGGGATAGCCTCACATGTCATGGAATGGAATAAACATAAATTTGAAGATGTTTTCAGAAAAAATGCTAAAAAGAAAGCACACACTATCACAAGCATATCTGACGGTTTCTTTTTTGCTCTTTCCCATATAGTCAAGCATGCAGTATATTGAAGACAAGCAATCAAGCAAGAACCTAAAACATCTAAGATTCCTGCAGAATAGATGCTGTCAACTGAAACTGTACACAGTACAATTAGCTAGATGGAAAGCCAGAGTGTACTTGTTAAAACTTTGAAATATATACAAAATATGCATTATGTGATTAGCATGGGAATGGACAAAGACTATGCTTTACCACTTTACAGCTCAGCTTGTGTTATTGCTTTCATTTCAGCATATGCTTTCTCCACATTTTCAATTTCTTGCACAGAAAATGGTCCACTGCCCACCAATGTAAGGGGTCCATCGATAACGAATTTGCCTAAAACCTTCTCAGAATCTGACCTTATAGGCCAATCATACATCTTAGATGCACTGCGAACTCTATGGAGAAACTTAAACAGATATTCCTCCCCATCTTTCTCAAGCAATCGTCCAATATAGAATTCGTTGTCATAGAAGACAGCATAATACTCTTCAAGGCGAATTTCAATCCCTCTTTGCTGTGGTTTTAGTAATGCCTCATGCTTGTTCTCTGGTAGGCAGACATCACAGAAGAGATCTTTTAAGACCTTTTCATTCAACACATCCAAGTGTGTCTGGACAACTTCAGATTCATCATAATCTGTAATTTATGAAAAGAGCAAAAAAAAATTAAATAGGAAATATTCACTGGCTGTCTTCAATCTTGATGACTGCAATGACCAACCAAATGGTATGGGCAATCCATAACAACTATTCCAGCATTTTTCACGAAGAAGTGAACTTAAAGTCCACGACTCACCCCACCCTCACGTTTGATTAGAGTTCACTGATAAGGAGTTTCAATCTAATCAATGAAATCAAGGCCCTTAATAAAGTTAAGTGACATATCATTTCCCATGAAAAGAAACACTGGAATATGCAACATCAAACATAACACTTCTGTTGATGCATTTTGTTTTTGATTCTGCAAATAGAAGGAAATCTCTTTCAATGTCATGTTGCTTAGCACTTAAAATTTAAGTAAAAAGGGACTGACCCACTTTGTTGGAAGTTAGTATGCCACCTGCATTACCCACTTCAGATAAGTCCCCTGTCTCAGATCTTTCAGATGATGATTTACCCACAGTTGCTCCAGTGGCATTATCAGTTGCACTCTCAAGTGTACAGACCGGAATCTCATCCATCTCAGCGTGACCTACATCTGCAGCTTCCATATCACTGCTAGTAGTTGCTTCAAATGAAATCCCTTTAGCAGACATCTTGCATTCACTCCAAGACTTCACAAACTCCAGATTGATGCACGGTGCTACTGAGTTCAGATCCTGACAGGGTGAACAGAAGCATGAAAGACGCCTTTTGTGCAATTAGTATGGAGAGATCCCAGCTACAGCATGCAACTTTCGCGTTCCAGCCACAGTGTCAACATTTGTTCTGGTTGGCCTTTCCCTCTGTATATCACCTTCCTTCACTAAGTAAAAAGTACGACGAGAGTGGTTGCATGATCCATCTGGTTTCACTGGTGCCTTAGCAAGATTTTTGGAGCAGAAGTCATAGAACTCCCAGGGTTCATCAATGGTGATGTTGACATCAGACTTCACTGACCTTGTGACTGCATTTTTAACCACCCCCACCCTCTCCATCACATGGATTTTTTCCATGGAATGAGCCAAAGAAATGCCGCTCAACTTGCACGCCAAAATCTATGTTTCCAAATGAGATGTCAGCAAATCCTGTGCGAGATTTGTATTGTGCACCACACCCATCAGTGAACTGGATCAGTCTGTTAAACTCCACTTTCCCCTCCACCTTCAGATGTGTGCAGGTCAGTTTACAGAAGTGGGTAACTGCATGTGTATCATGTATCATATCCTCGCTTCCTGAGACAGGGTTTGACGATATTCTTTCACTCGCTCAGTCTCTTTAGCTTGATACTGAACATAACATTCCTGATCAGCTTTTATGCGGCCTCAATACCTGCGCATACATTGCTGCATTGCTAAAACCAGTTGTTCGTTGTCCTTCAATATCCTCTAGTTGAGGTACCGTCCTGTTTAAGGAACGAAGGCGAATTTTCAGGCTCATCTTACCTGAAAAGAGAATAATTTGTAAAACAAAATATCCTGGAGCAAATAAGGTAACATTTTCCATTTTAATATGGAAGTTAAGGAAAAGACAAAACTTGGTTTGTTTCAAAATACAGGAGAAAGTTGTAATCCATGGTATGGTAGAAGAAAGTTTCAAACCTTCAATACAGGAGTGTCAATTTCAATGGTGAAATTGTTGCCTCCATAAGCTTTTAAATTAAAGAGATTTGTCATCCACTGGAATTTGCCAATGATGTTATTTGTGTTTGATAACAGTTAGAGCTTACATGATAATTAAAAGCAGCCTGTAGGTAAGTACGTGTAAAGACAGCTGCACCTCATGCATATATTATATTGTAAGCTGCCTTAATATGGCAGAATGTTGTGTATGGAATTAGACTGTTTTGAGATACAGAATCAGGGGCAAGCTGCAATGAAAACTACCACCAGAATTTTTAATAAGAGGTCCCAAGATACTGACATTTGGTGGCTAACTCCCTAATTAGGCCAGCCTGTCCCTGAGAACAATAAATACACTGTGGGTTCTTTAGGCCATAGATGGTTCTTCTCATTAAAGCAATTACGATGAACATGCCCATTTTCAGTCCTCGCGGATCAAACTCAATGGTAAGTTTTAATTAGAAAGCAAGACGATACATGTTGATTGTCGTTTTTTGTTTGTACTAAAAATGAGAGTTGAATAAACAAAATTTTTTTTATTTATTTATTTTTAAATTAGACATAGGCAGGCCTAGCCTACACATTACATGCATCAGTAATGAGAAAACCCAGTGTTAGGCTTCGCCTACGTGTCGGCCTAGTTGCAAATTAAAATACGTAATAAAACATGAAGCATCGTCAATTGTCTGTACTGCATTTGTTTAAAACCTAGGCTAGATCTGCACGAAAATATAACGCTACCCTTAACGTTAGGCTAGTAGGCCTAAGTTAGTACTCAACCAGGGAAGATACTAACGTTCGTAAAACAGACCGACTGGGCAAATATGTCTTACCACAGTTAGATTCGAACGTGAGCTTTTTCAATTGAAGCCTAGCATGCAGGTCTAACCTAACCTTTGCTTAATGAAATATTGTTAACGTTATATTTACGGAATCATCGTATGCACTCAGTTCATTTACATCGGTACGTCGACATTAGATTATACATCAAAATACCGAAATCATGCTAACGTTCACACGAGTGACCGAATCTGAAATCTGTCTACCAACAATTACGTTTGAACGTAGGCCTAGGCTAGTTCATTTTAACTAAACTGCTATTAAATTGCACTTCAATGCCAATGCGAGATGAACATTCGTGCCCAGTAAACATTTAGCAAGTTTCATGGTATTATCATGCACCTTTACATCGAACTAAATGAATAATGGAGGTCTTTTGCCAACGTTCGTAACTTCAGACATATTGACTCAATCTGTCTGCAGTTACGTGCATTAGTTGTGTTTTCTGTCTCACGCAGTGCAATTATACCAAAGGCGGCAACTGCATCTACGAATCCGCTCACCTAGCGGTGTAAGAACTTTCACTTACTGAGTGAGAAGTCTCTACATTGAACCATACCTTGATCACATTACAAAGTGCTTTATTTTCGGTAAAATTGGTAGTGATTTCGAACGCTCGTAATTTGACTTGCGCTCGTAACTTACCGAGATTCAGAAGACAGATCTCAAACTTCCCTCCATGGTTTTAAAAGTCGGTGGGTGACCAGGGTTGTTGTTTTCTCTGAAATACGCATGCGCCCAAGGATGTTTATCATACTAAACACTCACAGGATCGCATGCGCGATTTCCGTGAAAAGTGATGTAAAAGTACGTTCGAACGTAAGCTCTCTTGGACAGATTTTTTTAAAGCTAATTTGGCCGTCGTTTTCCGGGGGATTGGAAGGCTCAACTCCCTCAAAACCATGTTCATTACTGAGATACGATGTTGTAACAAGGCACAACATTTTATCTCCTCCAAATGTTTTTAGATTACTTTACTCATGGGGCAAGTTACGCTCGTAACTGTTAGGACAGATGTCAATTACGAACGTTTATATATTTTTGTGTGATCATTTTCTCAATTTTCACGAGTTGGACAAGAAAGAAGACAACAACAGCATTCAGATGATTGAATTCTTTAATCATTATGATACATTACATTGGTCATTTTTGTAACTAAAACATAAAACAAGTGGATTAAAAATCTCCATTAATGCTGTGTCACATATTCCTTGCACAAATTGGTGGGACATGCAAAGAGTTTTTTTAAAAATAATTACCAATGAATTGACATAAAGACTTCCAGCTGTTAACACTATTTTGCAATATTAAAGTATGGCATCAAATACTTCAAACCATGCAGTTTGTGACTGCCAGGAAGCTTTGTAGACCGATTTCCAACAAGGCTTTGCAGTAACATACATAAGTACCCCATTAGTGTGGAATGGCCCATATTCAAATTTATACGTGTATATATTCGAATTCATACGTGTTTATATTTGAATTAATACGTGGACATTTAAGCCATATATTTTGGCTAATTATATATACGCGTATATATTGGAATTAATACGCATATATTCGAATTAATTCGCGGATATATATATTCAAATTAATATGAGGATATATACTATGCTGTGTTTGTCCCACATGGCTTACCATACAAATCAACAGAGTGCTTTGTCATGTTAGTTGTTAAACTACTGTAGTTCCATGAAACTTAAATGATGTTTACAATAGCGTCAGATAATTATAAAACTTTGTTCGTACAGTAGTTAGTGAAGGAGAGAGCTTTTGAAAGATATTTTCAAAGTTTCAAGTCAAACTAGAATTAGACCGGCAGCCCAGAGCACTTTGATCAAACGAACGAGGTACCAATATCTGAGTATTGGAACATTTGTGGAAAAACCCAGTATATCCAAAAGTGGACGTCTGCCGTGGTCGCTCTGCTGCATGTGGCCCATGGGGCCGGTTAAAGGGGGCCAAAAAATGCATCTGATCAAACGAACGAGGTACCACTTGAAACCAATGTCAACTTAATGCATGAATGCCACATAGTACTGAATGGCCCATGACAGACAAATTTTCTGCTGCAAAGGGCCCGCCAGACGCCCCAAAAGGGCCCCTAAAAATGCATCTGATCAAACGAACGAGGTACCACTTGAAACCAATGTCAACTTAATGCATGAATGCCACAAAGTAATGAATGGCCCATGCCAGACAAATTTTCTGCTGCTAAGGGCCCGCCAGACGCCCCCAAATATGGCCCAAATGCCCATTATCGTAGCATTGACCCAGATTAAATATGCAAGGTACCACTCAAAACCGGTTTGGAATGTTCGGGTTGACCTTACAGACTATGGAAATAATCATGCCAGACAAATTTTCTGCTACAAAGGGCCCGCCAGACGCCCCAAAAGGGCCCCTTAAAATGAATTTGATCAAACGAACGAGGTACCACTTGAAACCAATGTCAACTTAATGCATGAATGCCACAAAGTACTGAATGGCCTATGCCAGACAAATTTTCTGCTGCTAAGGGCCCACCAGATGCCCCCAAATATGGCCCAAATGCCCATTACCGTAGCATTGACCCAGATTAAATATGCAAGGTACCACTCAAAACCGGTTTGGAATGTTCGGGTTGATCTTACAGACTATGGAAATCCTCATGCCAGACAAATTTTCTGCTACAAAGGCCCGCCAGACGCCCCAAAAGGGCCCATAAAAAATGCATCTGATCAAACGAACAAGGTACCACTTGAAACCAATGTCAACTTAATGCATGAATGCCACAAAGTACTGAATGGCCCATGCCAGACAAATTTTCTACTGCTAAGGGCCCGCCAGACGCCCCCAAATATGGCCCAAAATGCCCATTATCGTAGCATTGACCCAGATTAAATATGCAAGATACCACTCAAAACCGGTTTGGATCCACACAAAAACAATATTAAATGCAAAGGTACTTTCCACAGAGTAAAGAACTGCCAATGCAAGACAAATTTTCTTCTGCATAGGTCCCACCAGATAGAAAGAATAGGTGGCCCAATGTGGCCCTATATATGGGTCTAAAGAATTGGATATATGTGCCTTGTAACATGACATTTCAAGCTCATGATTATATTGTTTCCAGCATAAATTGGAGTTACTGTACACAAGACCAGTGTTTTATCTTATTTAGCTATTCGCTGCTCTAAGCAAAGTAAAGATAACACTTTCACCTAAGCCTCTAAATATTTTGGGATTTGCTGGCCTGGGCAAAAATTACAGTTCCCCACATTATAATTCTAACACTCTGAGGAAGAGTCTTGCCTGGCTTGGATCCACAGAACTACGGTTGGAAGAGCAAGAATGGGTGCTACAGCCCTGACTGGTTTGAGGGACCGGCTCTCCCAGATCATCTATTCCAAGAGGGGGAACTGAGCGAAGATTTTCAAAGTAGCCGACCAGACGTGGCTTCCGAGTTTGATGGCGATGATTCAAGTACTGAACCATCTTGGAGTGATGACTCCGACAATGAAACATTGATTTGAGCTTCCATTGTCTTTTTAGAATCAAGTTCATGGGAATACTTAATTTTCATAAACTTAGAGATCTGTCTGAATGGCAAATGCAGTGTCTTTTTACAATGCACACACTCCAGTGTTTAATCACTGTCAAGAGACATGAATTCTCAGTTCTTATACTTCGAACCTAACATGTGTCATGTTCAGAGTAATCACATAATGATCTTTTGTTACTATCTTTGCCAATTATGATTTTAGTACATTTTAAACTAGCAAGATGACTTTCTTCAAAGGTAAAAGATCCCTTCATAGATGAAAACAAAAACCCTCATCTAGCATTCATATTTCTGAAAAATGGATGCCACATCTATTTGTTGGACTTGTTACAAGCTATTCGAATTGAATTAGTGTAATGATGGAAGTTCTAAAAGACCAAGATGGAGTAATATACGCCAATTACTCATTTTATATTTTGTATCAGGGAATGGAGTCATACGTGGTGATATCAGTATTTGTTTGTTCAATCTTAGCATTTTAAGTCCTTTAAAGAGTGTACCTAGCATAAAGGTACATATACATTTCTATGCTTCAATTGTGTATCTTTTAAAAACCATATTGGACAGTTTCAACTTGAAACTGTCCAATATGGTTTTTAAAAGATACATAATTGAAGCATTACTTTCAACCCAAACCTTTATCGTTAAGTACACGTTATAAAGCATTTTCACCACTGTTTGATAATTGTTTCTTTGTCTGAGCTTAAGAAACAAAACAATCTCTTTTGTTCGACTACATGTATGTCTTAAGATGACACTTAAGCGTTCTTTCTCAAGATTTTAAACTTTGTAGATTTACAATGCTAACGTAAACACAGTGTTTTAAGATACAAAATGATTTTTGGTTTCTTATTTACAATACATAAACTGATTTTAATCTGCTCCAGTGTTTCCAGCGAAACAAAGTAACTGTCAAGTTAAACACTGCTCACGATACAAAGTACTGACTGGATAAAAGGAAAAAGAATAGATAAAAGGAACAAGAATGGATTTGAGAATGCATTATAACTGTCAGGATCTCCCTCAAAGACTGAGTTCGCGTCATTTTTGTTTTGCTCAATGAAATGTTCAGTAATTGATACACCTACTAGTATACTAATCTCATTATTCCATTGGCCTATGTAGCGGGAAGGAATTTGAATAATTCAGGATGTTCTTGATTGTTATAGATTGGTTTCTTGTGGCATCTTAACTATTTAAACTGCATATTTCTTTTACATGTGGAGGGCCTTTTGCAGAAGAAAATTTGTATTGCATTGGCATTTCTTTACTCTGTGGAATGTTACAAATGTCATGTCACAAGGCACATATATTCTGCATCAATATACAATCCATTAGGCCCATATAGGGCCGCATTGGGCAACCTATTCTTTCTATCTGGTGGGACCTATGAAGAAGAAAATTTGTCTTGCATTGGCAGTTCTTTAATCTGTGGAAAGTACCTTTGCATTTGATATTGGTTTTTTTGTGGTACCAACTATGATTGATCATAGCCCATTTGGGGGCCCTTTTGTTTAGTGTGTCTGCTGGCCCCTTTGTAGCAGAAAATTTGTCTGGCATGATTATTTGCATAGTCTGTAAGATCAACCCGAACATTCTAAACCGGTTTTGAGTAGTACCTTGCATATTTAATCTGGGTCAATGCTACGATAATGGGCATTTGGGCCATATTTAGGGGCGTCTGGAGGGCCCTTAGCAGCAGAAAATTTGTCTGGCATGGGCCATTCATTACTTTGTGGCATTCATGCATTAAGTTGACATTGGTTTCAAGTGGTACCTCGTTCGTTTGATCAAATTCATTTTAAGGGGCCCTTTTGGGGCGTCTGGCGGGCCCTTTGTAGCAGAAAATTTGTCTGGCATGATTATTTCCATAGTCTGTAAGGTCAACCCGAACATTCCAAACCGGTTTTGAGTGGTACCTTGCATATTTAATCTGGGTCAATGCTACGATAATGGGCATTTGGGCCATATTTGGGGGCGTCTGGCGGGCCCTTAGCAGCAGAAAATTTGTCTGGCATGGGCCATTCATTACTTTGTGGCATTCATGCATTAAGTTGACATTGGTTTCAAGTGGTACCTCGTTCGTTTGATCAGATGCATTTTTAGGGGCCCTTTTGGGGCGTCTGGCGGGCCCTTTGCAGCAGAAAATTTGTCTGTCATGGGCCATTCAGTACTATGTGGCATTCATGCATTAAGTTGACATTGGTTTCAAGTGGTACCTCGTTCGTTTGATCAGATGCATTTTTTGGCCCCCTTTAACCGGCCCCATGGGCCACATGCAGCAGAGCGACCACGGCAGACGTCCACTTTTGGATATACTGGGTTTTTCCACAAATGTTCCAATACTCAGATATTGGTACCTCGTTCGTTTGATCAAAGTGCTCTGGGCTGCCGGTCTAAATTGAAAATCTCACCTTAAAACTTTTTGTGCAAACGCTTCCTTTATCGTTCAGCCAAAGTTGTACAACTAATTACTGAGTGCTTCAGTATATGCAAGTTTATCCAGCGTGTTCACATGCATGCGTATGAGTAATTTTATCATGCGATCGTGTTTCTTTGATGCAGGGATCTGTTAAACAGTATTGATCATGCACATTAGGACCAATATGACAGCTCCCTCTATGGGAATGCTGGACAGAGCCCTGTCTACTGTGTATATTTCATGTCATCCTAGTGGTCAATTCATTGATACAAACATGCCCTGTGGTTAGTGTAACAAAGTACTACAGTATTGATTGTCTATGAATATAAAAATTTATGTACAGTTCCAACTTGAATGGAAATTCTTTTCTATTAAATCAATCCAGCAGGACACTGGACTTGAGTTACAAATGTCCAAAGTCAAGCAACATTGGTCCCTCTATAGTACAAATGTGCTCAAACATAGGCATAGGAGCCTACTTTGATTTGGGGGGGCTGTAACAACTTGCCCGAAAAATATAACCAAAATTTTTCGCGCGCTCCGCACACGTTCAACATCTTAATGTGCATATCATATAGGCATTCATCGGTTATAACATCACATGCGATTAACATACAATCATTTGCCGTGTTATTACCCTTCCATATTGGTTATAATTATTGGGGAAGCCGTTACAATAATAATGATTATAATAATACCAGTTTAAGGATTGAAAAACACATTGCAAATTACTTTTCTTTCAGTAGGTGCCCGAAACATTCTCCTCATATTGCCCGAATTTTCACAAAAAGTTTGTTGGGGGCTGTAGCCCCCCCCCCAGCCCCCTCGCCTCCTACGCGTATGTGCTCAAAGCTTCCTCCTCCCCCCCCCAACTTTTATTATTTAGCCAATCAGACCAGTCTGAACAAACATACTAACGAAGTACTCACAAGATGACATTACTGTAGCACTATTTAACTCCCTCTCCGCTCTCCCCGCTACAGTGGCTTCTTAAATCAATCTTTTATTAACCAAACCGCTACTGTATACCATACAACTCAAGAAAGATATTACTGACCAATCAGGGAATCGCAATTAAAACCCTCCAGGGTCACCATATCCACCATTCTGCTAAGTTCAAATTAGAGTGATTTAGGAAGAAAGTTCAAACCAGGAGGGAGATTGGTGCAACAAATTAGTTTAGAAAGGATTTTAAGCAAAGTAGTTTTAAGGTTTATTTCTTTGTCCTAGTTTTCTAATTTTCTTTAAAATACTATCCCATCTGAGTCGTCACGTTTTCCATGCAATGTTAAGTGACGTCATTAAATTTCGTTGTATCATTCTACCGCATATTATCCAGAAGTATGCTGTGCTTAAGTAGTAGTGCACTAAGTGTATGTACATTGCAAAATATTTACTCGAAGCTACGTAGGACAAAGTCCCTTGAAATTTACTTTGAACATCAAAATGTCAAGTATTACCTGCACTGAAGTGTCTTCTTTATACACTTAACCCCACCACCCCACCCCCCCAAAAAAAAAAAAAAACAATGTAAGGAATTTGTCATATTAATTACCAAGATATAGCATACATGAACAGATTATTAAGAAATTTCTTTTAGAAATTACAAATCGATATATATTGTATTTAAAATACATTAATTATGATCCTAAAATGTCAAATTAATAAGTGACCATTCTAATAGAGTTAGAATTACTAAACTGTATAAATAGACTTTAACAAGCTTATAATAATGATGAGAAAGGTTGAACTTTTTTTCCCTTCTATATTTCCCTCTTTCCCCCTCTTGGTTTTCACAGACACTTAACTTGAAGGAGTACTTGAGCTCAAAGACTGTAGCATCTTCCTCTTGCCCTACAGCTGTGATATAATTGAAACCAACTATACAGGCAGTCAGCTGGTTAAAGTGATTGGCTTCATTAACTCCTTTCCAGCTAGGGACTGAGGCTTCGAAGGAAACACTCGCACCGGTGAGTTTGAGGCAAATTATTTGTTCTCTGTAATCGATATCCAATATCTTCCCTATTAGTACCTCCTCTCTTTCAGTTATCAGTAGTTCTTGGGTTTTTTTTCGTCCTTTTTTTTGTTTTTTTGACAAAGTACAGTTCTGTGGTCTTTACAGTACAGTATGTGAACAGTAGGCCATTGTAGGTTTCTGTAGTATACAAAAACCCTTGTACAGTTGTACTGTAGTAAGCATGCAGTCTCGTTTCAGTAGCTGCATGTTTTGCCGTAGGTTGTGGCAACGATTTATGAAATACTAACTTAAGTTTCATTTACTAAAATTGCAAGAAAGTTAAGTTAAGCAAAGCTAAATGCCAATCTCTGGTGGTCAACATTGTTTGCCAAATTAAACAAACAGCATCATGATTGGTGGAACAGTCGTGACATTTCCACTAACCAGCAAAACCATTGGTACGTATAGTCAGGCAAATATGTAACGGTCGTCCAAGACCACCAAATTTCTGTTCCACAACGGCGAGGTTCGAGTTTGTTTTGGAGGTCGTACGGCGGACGTCTGGTTGTTTGTAACATCAAGTTCAGATTGAATTGTATATTGTAACTAACTATCCCAAATAGGTAAATTTAGAAAAGAGCATTACCCTCCATTACTTTTGGAGATCATGAAATATAACAAATATGGTGGTCGGCCTTTGGTCCACCCATAGTGGAGTTTTACCAGCAGGAAACTAAGTACTGTAGTGGTCTAATTTTACCAACTGTAAACATATCTCCTATAGTGTACATACCTGTATCGATCATTCTTTGCGATCTTGCTACCATTTTCAGACTAGTAGCAAAGTTGTTTTTCAGACAGCTTATTTAGTAATGTCCATAAATAAATTCATTAAAAATTCCCCTGTGAGTAGAATTGTTTGGAATCAGCCTCCATTGAGTGCAGTTTTGGTTAAAAACATTTTAAATGCTTAAATCCTGTGGCATCTATAAATGGACTGTACGATGACCGGGGATATAACTGTAGATAATTTGCTCAAAATAACCATGAGGAGTGTTTCAGAAACTACTGTAAACAATCTGACCAAATATAATACTGTACATGTATGCACTTCTTTCTAGAGTGTTCTAGGCTGATCATCATTGCATGAATGTCATGAACATCCATGTGAAAGAAACTTTATATTCACAGTGTTAATTGTCCATTAGCCAGGTGTTCACATGTAAAGAAGAATAGGTAAAGTACTGCAAGGGGGATCAACTCCATAATAACTGTGTGAATGCACACATACTTTGGATCAAACCCTGCAATTGTGATCCTCCTTTTCAGGAGGGCAGGAGGGTGTGGTGGGGGGGGATGGTGGGGGGGAAGAAATCCTGGCTGGGCAAGGGCAATCAAGATTTGTAGTGTGAATGCTTGGGGATCGTGCGACCCAAAATATCTTGATGTAATTTATATCTAAATGTAATTTGCCCTCGCATAAAAACGCATATCTCGCATAAAAACGCATAATCTCGCATAAAAACAAACTGGCGCGAGGCTAGCACAGCTAGGCTACTGCATGTACATAGTACTACAGTATAACTTAATTGTTGACCGATTTGTAAACAGTCGTGGCCTTTTTCACGCTTGCGTACCGTATAATGCTCTTTCCATTGACGTCGACCCTCTGTTTCCAAATGTGGACATGTGCGTCCGTCCAGGGGTTCAGCTAAAGTTCTTAATACCTCCCCTAGAGGTGAAACAAGACCCTTATCTCCCTAGTAAATGTGAGAAGAAGGCCTTCAGTGACAGATACTGAGAGAACACTTAGTTTAAAACTGAAAGTCAATGACATATCAAGTGATGTTTCATTTGGTAGTTTCTCTATAATGAGAAAGGTAGTTACTGTACAGTAGATATATGAAGAAAAAATTTGCAACTTCCTGATTGTCATGTAGCCTACAGGTAAAGTACATGAGAATCGGAATCATTATAGTTGACTGGGCAATAAAATTGTATGTACAGTATCTGTAAATTCTGTACGATGCATAATATATACAGTATTGATCAACCATCATCATACTTTGACTATTAACTTTCTACAAGCTTGTCAGTTGTTAGAATTTTGCATGAACCTAAGACACCATGGAAACACAGATGGTACAGTACCTACAGAGATGCCAACCAGTACGATTTTATCGTATTTAGTACGATAAGACAAGTGAGATACGATAATACGATATTGCCTCTTGAAAATACGATTTTTCACCTTTAAAAAAAAAAAAAAAAAGGGTTTTTTTTTTTTTTTTTTTTTAAGGAAGCGGAATCGCATAGAAACATGTACAAGTAACCCCCCAAACCCTGACAAACACGTTGAACAACGAGCCTACATGGGCGGGAAATACGCGGAATCAGCTGCTTTATAATTTTCTCATTAAATGTTAATGAAAAAGCAAACATTTTACTTGCCTGTTCTTACCAGTAACACATTTTACTGGCCCGGGGCCAAGGGGCCAGTGGTAGTGTCAAGTTTTCTCTCCAAAATCTGATTTTTTAGGATATTCAGTCTGTTTTTTTGTGTCAAGAGGTTGGCATCTCTGTACCTATCAAGCATTTCTCTGGGTTTTTTGTCTGATTTTGTTTTTTTGTGACCTTCAAACTGCATCAGTCCTAAAGGTCCATCAGAGGAGCCCTTTAGTTTGAGTTTGCTAAACTTAGAAGTCTTTCCTTGGCACTGGAGAGTCTTACCCTGCAATTCGTTGCCAGACACTTAGGAATCTACAGTATAGTAAGTCTGTACATTTGACCAAGTAATTCAAATTGGTCATGTTACGTGCAAATATCAATAAAAATATTTTTTACCGCCTACCCTAAATCCATTTTCGTCCTGGAAGACTGGATATAGCAAACAGGTACATATGTTCCCTTTAAAGTAAAATTGAAACAATCAGCTTGTCCCACACACTGAGCAGTTTGTTGAAGTATTCGGAGCCAGCACATTGAAATTTATGAAGTTTGCAAAATGGATATATACAGGTACCAAAGACCAGTTGGTGGTTGTTATATGTACAGGTAAGATCGAATTTGACACAACCATCTGCGCGTACGGAGGAAAAATTTCAAAGCACAGGACTTCCGCTGATTAATATCGACTGATGTACTGTATCTTTTGCCATGTTAGCCGAGCCAATACAACATTATTGTAATCGAGGAATTATGCCACAATGCACTGTAGAGCGAGCATCGTATACTTTAACATAAATCATTGTAAGAGTTTTGATAAACTGTCAGTGTATGCTTCCATGGTACCTATAACAATTAAGGTTTTAAAACCTTTCACTTATTTGTCAAATATCTCAACACTCTAGCATTACTTTGCACAAAGACAGGTACCGATACATACATCTTAATTGGCCTGACCTATCATTAATATATGCGACGCTCAAGTCTGTTGCAAACCAAGTCTTGTAATGCATCTCAAATGCCATGTTTATAGCCCATTAGACACAAAATTTGTCACGGACCAATTGGGCTGGGATTCAAAAATTTTGGGTACCCTTATCGTTTATAATGAACTTAAATTAGAAGAATGGTTTTTGGTGTGGGTTAATTAAAGTATGAAAGAAGTCATCATCTAATTAGGTATGCATGAACAGAGAAGCTGACTTGATTTATATGCCAATAAATCATCAAATTTTCTAGTGAATTTTGTACAAAACACTTCGATACTGTAATCAATGTGAACATATGACCAGTATTTTGAGCAGCAGCTGAGTTGACATTAGATTTTCCAATGTCTGATATATTAGGATAGTTGACACAGTGACCGAAGCACTAATATAAAGGAAAGATAAGAGATATCAGTTAATGATGTGTTGCTGTCTCTACTTCATCAAAGTTTCAAATTTGGAAGAAAAATAATAAATGAGACTTATATAGCGCCAAATCAGTAGACAAAAGTCACTGCTCAAGGCGCTTTACAAAGAAAGCAGATTAAAGGAATTTGGCGTTCAATCATGAACTCAAAATTTTCCGACCTGACACAATACTGTTGATCAGTTGAAATTGTAAGTATATAATTAGAAATTAAAATTAACTTTAATATTTCTGGTAGATAAAGCTGATTGCAAATGACAGTTAATTTTGGCTTGGTCAAAGAATGTCAGGCTGCATGATATGCTGTACATTTACACCAAAATGTGATATTAATGCATCATCTAGGCCTGTGGTGGGCAACCTATGGCCCGCAGGCCACATGCGCCCTTGCTTTTTTTTTGGGCAGCCTCAAAAAAAGAAAAAAATCAATCTATTTACATCATCACAAAAGCTAGCTGCTTAGAATTTATCGGCACTAATGATGCTGTCAGGTAGGCCTATTATTCCCATTAATTATCAACTGTACTGTATTGACATTAGGTTTTTGTGAATACAGATTAAGTACACACACCTATTACTTGAATGTCCTCAGAATCAAAGGATTGAAATCAACAGCATGTCATTGGTTAGGTGCATCCCAGTCAAATTTCACTCCTTACATCTGGCCCATTCATTCAAAAGGGTTGCCCACCCCTGATCTAGGCTGTACGTCTTTCACATGGAAATAATGGTCTGATGACGAGCACATTTTCAGATCACACACAGCTCTAGGCCATACAACCAATACCCATTTATTTATGCACTTGTGATCATGCCTACAGTACTAGTCCACTTTGGATCAGATCACAAGCTGATAAGCATGCAGCTCCCCTCTTGGGTGTAAAAAACATACATATGATCACTTAATGTTATTTGATAACTGTTTAGTTCCTTCATGTCTAGCATGAGGATAAACATAGGGTTATCCGGTTGGGAATTAATGCCACAATGCAGCTGGTTGGGCACAAACATTACACTGCACTTGTTCCATGTAATTTGTAATTAGTTAAGGCAGTACTGCTATGTCATTGTGGGACAACCCTGCTATGGCGCGAGAAAGCTGAATATATTATTAATATATAATTTAAAGGAATAAATATAATTTTCAGGGAATATATATGTACATATATAAATATGTCTAATTTTATTTTTGAAGTTTTTCGCAAGTACAGCTTATATATAATTGTATGTAATATATCCCGCTTTCTCGCGCCATACCCTGCACACACATTTTTGTGTTAGAAACTTCCCCGCCTCATCCTTGACTTACAGTATATTCAAGTAAGAGATTTTTCTTTGGTGCTGTGTGTGCATGCTGGGTTTATAAGCTGTGTACAGTAGTTTGGTCCTCTTTGGTCAGAGACAATAATACAGTTAGCTAGGCAATTAGTTTGTTAAACGAGCAGAATGATATCTTGTTTCTCACACCAAGCTAGACAGGATTCTGCCCTCATGCTTTGGTTTAAGCGAAGCTTCATCGGTAACAGTGGTCAGTCATACATGCATACTGTACAAGCCTGGGATCAGGTCACGAGAGACCAAGTCATAACGTTGTTTAGGTTTGTCTACATGACGAGATACATGTTATATATACCATGAATTACACAGTGTTAAATATAGAGGAATCCAAGTCAGAAGTAACATGTATGCGTACAGTACCATAGCACGGCATTGCTGCACTGTACGTAAATTCTGACTTTAACAAAGATAAGTTTTTAGTAAATTTAAGTCACTGAAGATGGAGCCTGGGTACAAAAACCAAAAAACTTGATCCACTCTCAACCCCAGTCCCCTTACATCTACGGTTTATATATGGCTCATTCCGTGAACTTGGGTCAAGTGTGACACACAGTATATGTCACACTTTCTACAGCAATAGGTCAACTTTGTGCAAAGTGAAAACTTTTTCCAGCCCCATATTTTGGTAGTCACTTCATAGATATATATTGTGCTATGGCTAAATTTTACCAAATTGAACAATTAAAATTAAAAAAATGGAAAAAAAGTGTGGTGTCTCTTCTCTATTTACTGTGATTGTTGTGACAATAAATTAACTGAACATTTCAAGTACCCTGCAAGCGTTCAAGGAATGTCATATGGCTCAGAAACAAATGTAATATACATCCACAGATATGTATTGTTTTAGTGCTGGAAGACAACACAGCTTACCTTCAACTACATTTTTAAATTATCATTGGTTATAGTGAAGTTTTCAGACGTAACAAATGGTGTCTCTGCCAAGTTTATCTTGTTACGTCGTGAAGAGGGTTACCTTATTTCGCAAAAAGGGACATAGGGTTTAATTTGCATCAAATGTTGTAAATCAGACATGAACTAAACATCATGAGTAGCGCTAAATTAATTGAGGTCACTTTTCACACTAAAATAAAAGATAAAACCTAAACACTCGTGGTTGGTGTCTACGACGTTCGTTACGCCGTGCGGGTAAATATGTTTAAAATATTCAATAACCCTCGATGAATAATGAACTTGACCTTGTCTTGTACATAAGTTGAATGGATAATTCATGTCGGTTCCGAGTATTCGCTGATTTCGAATCGATTTTAGGTATGCGAGAGGTGAAACTCATGGTGTCTCTATGTTACGTCCACAATGGTTGTTACACCCGTAACAGATACGGCAGGGAAAAAAAATAAACGTAGGTGTATTTTTTCCAAATGTATCAATAGATCAAGCTTCAAACTTGTCACCATGTTTCATTACAACTTTGTGACATTTTGATAGCCGCAAGTAGTAACTAGAAGCCTATTTCGCCTTTTGCGAGGTTAATATGAACGGTGTCTTCTGATGACTGTTACGTCTGATACAGTGATAGTAAAGAAAATTTGATGTAGCTTATTACGGAATTTTATTTTGTTAGCAAGGCCCCTATGTATTTATCCCCCGATAAAACTGGCAGGTATTCACTGTTTAATCTAATCATTCATTTAGTATTTAGGGGAGAAATGTACAGATTCGATTTTTATCTCGCCGACGTAACCACTATGCAGTGTCTAATGTTACACCCGTAACGTTCGCGAGCTAATACTAGCCTAGCGTTATGTTAGGCTACATTGGAGACGCTTGGTCAAGTTAGCTACGCTGTAAATATGCAAGTCACGCTGTAAATATTATTCCAGCAACTCGGGTGAGTATTAAAATGATTGTTTTTTTTTTTTTCTACGGCTATGTAGGATAACGTAGCCTGTATGTGACATTTTTTTCTTAGAAATTTCGTTAAGACTTAGGCTAGGGCCTATCAGTATTATTTTCCTATTCACGTTAGTACTGCATAGGCAATGTATCACGTTAGGCTATGAGCCCTCCTTTGATGGTAAGACTACTTTATTCAGTTGACATCAAGGGCGTAGGAACCGGGGGGCTAGGGGCGCCAGCCCCCCCAGTGAAAAATATGGAGGGGCGGAAGTATCATTCCGCCCCCCGCTTCGCAAGTCAGAAAACCCCTTTTTAATTTCTAAATGAGAAAAAAAATCTCATTTGGAGCACCAAATTGCATCTAAGGCCAGGTGAAAATGTAAAATTATATACAAAATGGAGTGGGTGGGTTGAAGTGAGCTATATTGCACCAAATTGCATCTGAGGCCACCTGGAAATGCAAAAAAATTCCAAAGGGGAGCGGTACACCCCCACCCCTTAGATCCCTCCCCCAGGCCGGCCAGCAGTCTTCAGCCCCCCCCCCCCCACTCAAAAGTACCTTCCAAGGCCACTGGTTGACATGCATTGCATCCTTTGTTCAGTTGTCAAGATATTCAGACTAAAAGAAATAGAGTGCACACGGCACATTTTCCTCTTTATTTGGGTTCCTGGAAATCAAACATTGTCGCATAATTTAATAATATACAAACATTTTTTAATACTATTAATATTTCTGGAATAAACAGAATTGTTGTACACAATCATATACTTAACTACAATTCTATAGCCTAACATAACATGTTATACAATAAACCCAAAACATTACTTTGTTTTCAAATGGTAATTATTCAAGTACTGCATTACTCGACAGCCTACAAGATTGGCAATGCACACACTTCTCTGGAAGATCAGGACATCTGCACAGGAAAAAGTGGCCAACAGGGCAAAACCAGGTAAATCATCCAAATTAAGCTTCCAGGAATATGCCCTATAAGAATTCTCTGTAATTTCATATGTTGGTAAATTGTGAGTTATACATCAAGGTACCATATTTCCTTAACTTCTCAATTGCTTTGATATAATTGTACAATATAGCATAACCTTCCTCATAGTAATGATTGGATTTGCATAACGTCAAATAAAACACCTCTCACTTTACACACCTTTTGCTGTACATGATTACATTCTGTATACAATGGTACATATGTACTGTACATTCTAATTTGTTGGATGTATTTTTATTTCTTGTTTACATAGACAACAAGGTCCTTCACCACACCAGGGCATGACAACTCAGCAGCTTCGAGGAATTTTAATGAAAATAGAGCATTATTATGCAGTGTTTTATGATAATGAGTTCTATGTAGGAAGATTAGTCAATCATGAGGCAGCAAGCTTTTTTTTCAAGTTTATGCATAGGTTGAGAAAATCTTGCCAGAAGCAAAGGTACTATCACTGGCCTGCAAGGCCAGATATTGCTGAAGTGACAGGTAAGTACATTATTCATGGGCCCTTAGGTATCATCGGAAATGGGCCTTTTTCTGTCAAAGAAAACGAAATGATTGACAAAATATATGGTGGAATGAAACTATCTAACATTAAAGAACAATAGACTCCATCCTTCACATGGACTTCTGTTGGTTGGTAGAACCTGCATTCCTTATTCTTTAGTCCTGAAGATGAATTTTCTTTAAAATAGTATTTGTTGGCTATTAAAGCAGCTTCTTGTGTCCTGTTCTATGATTTGTTTAAACCTCATTGACCCTACGATGCCACAACAACATACACATGTAACTTATGTACTCAAACATTACTTCAAATGGTGAAATAAAAGTAGAAATATTTACAAGTTTCAACATTGTTTTTTCAAAGATATTTTCCATTAAAATGGCAATAAATCCCACCCACAATATGACTGTAAATGCTATTTACGCCATTGAACGAGGTGAATATTTTTAACTTTGCCAGCATAGTAGGCAAACCAGTACACCAATATATACCACAACACCATCCTTTATTTGTTTACATTAGGTATGACCATGAGTGATTCTGTTGCAATTATTTTGAATTGTTGGGAATGAATCTAGCTAAAGGAACAGCTCATAAGTTAAGATTGGTTGAAAAACCGCAAAAAGCTTCTGTAAAAGCATGTTCTATGACAAATGCATTAAAAACAATATATCTTGCGTAGCTCTGCTGGCTTGTTGTCCTTAATGTTGAGCCTGTAGGGTGTGAAAAATAAAAGGAAAATATTTTAGCATTTGATTGTGTTTACATGGCATTTGAAAATTAAGATGTTTTCATTTTAACAGAATGAATAATAATAAAATATATAAAAATTTCTTTCTGGTGTTAGCACCGGTTTCATTCATTGCTAAATATTTGGTGGCATTTAAAAACTGATCAATTGATTGTTTATTTGTTGGTATTGACAATTTCTTAAAGTTTGCATTATAATTGAAAAAATACAAGAAAAGAATGTGTATTAGCTGTTTCATAATTTTTTTATGTAATTCTAAAATCGACTGATTATGCTTGAACCAAGTTGTTTTCCATGTTACCGCAAGTTGATTTTTCAATACTAATAATAATAAATAAAGTGGACAAGAAATTAAGAAGAAGTGTCTTCTATTTGTGATTACCTTATGTTCATGTCTGTTTATTTTTCTGCAAATCTGCCACCGAAGGAACGTCACTCCAAAATACAATTGCGTTTAAGGGAAATGGTGTCTTCGTTACACCCAGAATCCATGTAACCGCAAGTTGATTTTTCAATAATAATTTTTCAATAATAATAATAATAAATAAAGTGGTCAAGAAATTAAGAAGAAGTGTCTTCTATTTATTTGTGATTACCTTATGTTCATGTCTGTTTATTTTTCTGCAAATCTGCCACCGAAAGAACGTCACTCCAAAATACAATTGCGTTTAAGGGAAATGGTGTCTTCGTTACACCCAGAATCCATGTTACCGCAAGTTGATTTTTCAATAATAAAGTGGTCAAGGAATTAAGAAGAAGTGTCTTCTATTTACTTGTGATTACCTTATGTTCATGTCTGTTTATTTTTCTGCAAATCTGCCACCGAAAGAACGTCACTCCAAAATACAATTGAGTGTAACAGGGATATGGTGTCTTCGTTACACCCAGAATCCTACCCCAACTTTGCGGAATGGTAGTACCAAATGAAAATTCCGAGTCCTGAGGCTCAGTTGTTATCTTAATCAAGTATTACACTCATGTAAACATGTAACAGAGGTGACCATTGCTTCATATGGTTGAAGTGAGGCGACGGATGAGAATATCAGGAAATGGAGGGTAAATAAGACCTGAAGTGCATTGCTTGATGAATACATTTCAAGCTATTCATCCCCAATAATAAATAAATTCCAATTTATGTTACATTTAATGTGATAGTGCACCTATGGATTATTGAAAGGTGACTGCATGAATTGGTTGCTCTTTTCCTTTCAGTCAGGAGGGGGTTGGCCATCGTTAAATGTGGTGTCTCTGTTACATCCGCAATTTTGACAGTTTCCATACCTCTGAATGTTTGCAGCTACCTGTCTGACGGGAAGAATTCTTAACCATTATTCATTCATGAAACTAGATATGCTTGAGTACTTAAAATACAAAACAAAATAAGAAATAACCTAATTTGAAATTTTTACCCCTATGTCACACTTTGAAACCCAGGTTCATGGAATGAGCCATATGTTACCATACGATCGTGACGATGTCACTCAGTGTGTACGTCACTTGGTATTATAATATAATTGTGTACACAAAACTAGCCTGCCTACGATAGTCATGTTGAAATTAATGCCGAGAGATAGAGTTTTCCGGTCCCAATATTTAATGAAATAAACACACATACTGTAAGTACCTGTAGCTCTGTGCATATTCAGGGAATTAGTTAAACATTAGACTCCTGCAGAGTTTAATTCAAATGATTCAACCAGTAAATTAAAAGTCATGCTATAGGCATCAGCATACAGGTTAACTATGGATGGGCGTGGGTGGGGGGGGGGGCGTTATAATACCATACTGTAGATTCAAACCTTTAATTTATTTTATATCAAGCAATTTAATATCAGATAAAACGTCATTCTAGATACAGTACAGTACTGTATAGCCAGAGAGATGTATGATAATGATCAATGACAATTTTACATTAGCCATCTTTTTAGAATTTATATTAACTTACAAATATATAACATTAATATCATGTATGTACAGTATAATATTCATGTTTAATGTACTGTATGTGCACACCATGTAAGGTCATGCAGTGTGTTGTCTTGTGTTTTCAGTATGCCAATATAGCATACCGGGTTGAATAATTTAATTACCTCTTGCTGTATAATTTATTGACACTTGAGGTAAAATTTATTAAAAATTATGATGCGGTTGTATGGAGAAGTGGATGGTTGCAACATGTATAAGACAGGGACAAATATATGGAAAATGGTCTATATTCATCATGCCACACCCCCCCCCGTCCCCCTCCCAGGGACAGAGTTATATATTCACTTACAGAAATGACTGTACCTGCATCAGTTTGCAGTTCATGAAACTTAAACAATCTCCTTTGTGTCAAAAGTCCTAATTATATGTACCAAGTGAAGTTAGTGAACATATTTATGACTAAAAAGTTTGCAAAATTACCGTAATAAATGACTTCATTTCCTTCTGAAAAAATGTATATCACCTTAACTTTTATTGGGATCATGTGAGAATGATCCAGAATTAATTGCTGAATCGCCTTGGTGATATTAACGAAAAGAAAGTTAACCTAAAGACTGACGGCTCGAAAGTCAATAAATTGCAATTTAGGCATGCTACTGTACACTCAGTGCACTGTATCTGAACGGCTTTAATGTACAGACTGCGTGTTGGCGAATTTTGATGAAGGGAACCGGTTATACCAGTCTGCCACCTCGTAATTCATCATATCTCTCTCCATCTGTTTGCATTACATACACATCAGACCGTCAGTGTCGTCCTCTGAAAAGAAAGATCATGCTAGGATAGAATTTTGCAATTATGCAGGCCTCAAATATTAAATTATACAGGTATTTCATTATACTGTATGTATCACCCTTTGTAAGGCCAAATTACACTAATATCCATTTATTTCTGAAGAAAAACCTGTCAATCAATTTCAGAACGAAATAATAATCTCTATCAAAGATAATTAAGAGCTGATATATATACTGTATGCATGTCTAAAAAGTCATTTCCTTGCGAGAAAATTTACATCCAAGGTCGGCTCGATTGTTTCCTTGCAGGAGTGCTAGTCGATCATCCAAGCGCGACGTCTGTATGTATATACGAGAAAGAGAAATAATGGTTTTTAATATTAATACTGAACATTAATTAACTGGTGATGACGAGAGTCATTCTATTGACATGATATACGCATCAGTTCATTATACATGGCACATGATTACTGTAGCGTCTCAACAGTACTGTACAGTATATATTTAATATTCGTTATGAAATCCAATTTTATGATGATCTGGTTGCAAGGGAGGAGTTAAGGGGGCTATATACCCTTGGGATGCATTTTGAAACCGGACACAGTGCTTCCATGGTGCATGTAATTTACATTAATATTAAAGTTGAGAATTGGATATCACCAGCACATATGACTAATATAATGATTTCTTTTACCGTCTCTGCATATTAACAGAGTGTATCTGCTAAGAACAGAAATGTTCAATAAAACCCAGCAATTTTACGGTTGATTTTCTTCTTTTGTGTGCGTGTGTATACATGTGTAAATGTTTTACTGTTTATACTGCAACATCTACAGTACAGTACCTAAGCAGTACCCTCAAGTGATGTTTTCAGCTCATGGTTTGCTGTCCATATGCAATTAAGCTTGGATGGTTCTCAATTCAGTATTCTATGTCAGTATACATTTATTCAACTCTAAATTGAGACAGATTAACTAAGTACTATACAACTTGTACATGTACTGTATTAGCTGTCACACTATCGATGAAGTGTAATCACATAGTGCTGAGATGTTTGACTGCTGCTGCCTACAACAGATAAGTTTAATAATAATCATGCAATTGTCATTCATCAAATTGACTTTAATAATAATTCCTATAACTGCTGGATATGCGTCACTCACCTTTATTAATACTGTAGTTGTATGCATACTCTCTGATTATAGTAGGTCTTTAGTGTGACTGAGTATGTATATTAATAGAGAAAACCAGAGAAATAAGATATGACTCATAATTGACAAATAAGGAGTAATGTTTTAGAAAATATATGGAATTTTTGTTCGCTCCCCCTGGGACCTTGGTCAGCAATACTTAAATAAATAAAATAAATTACAAAATGTAACACAATTAAAGAGTGACGCTAAATAAGTGTACTGTAAGTTGCATTGATGGAATCAGAACCAAATAAACCATGACTATACAGGAAGCGGATTAAGGAGCAAATAACGGATTACATAAGTTTGTAGTTCAACTGATAGTTGTAAAGAGGTCCCAAGTCTTTGTTGAGGCAGGTGATCAGATGTGAGACTTAATACGAAAGATCCAATTGATTTCTTTACGTTTACGCTCGTTATTATAATACAAACATCATCTTAAATAAGAGCTTACAGTAAAAGTCATCGGTATAATTATGCATTCGCACTTGCTTTTCATTTTATATCCGGTTACAACTGAGATGGAAATTTGTACTGAGTGCAAAACAGTAGACTATAATTTAACCTTCACTTTTCTTATCATTATAATCTCATATTATATGCACGGTGGTCTTTGCTTGACAAAGATCCTGCTTGCCGATCCCATATATTCAAGTGGAAAAATTAATAACTTGGAAAGGCTGCCATATATACAATGCATTCATTTGTTGTTGCATCAAATTTACCGTTACTTATAATGCAGACACAGTATACACACTGTACACAGGTGGCTGCAATTGTATTTAATATTTTATCTATTTAATGTTAGAACCCAATATGCCATTAAATATTCATAGCCTCATGTCAGTAAACTAATAACATCAACTGATATGAAACTGTATCTATATCTATCAGCTTTAGCATCGAGCATCTAAAAGTTAGATTATAATGACTTGTCGAAGGGTCGCATAGATCTTCAACTGGGTTTTGAATGGGAAGCATATTTTCTTTGTTTCTCTGCAGGTGAATAATTTAGTAACCATGCACAGATAATGAAATGTTATCCATTATTGATTGACTGCAAAGTGATGTCAACAAAAGGAAATGAGACATGTGCAGAATAGTACAAAATACTATAATATGAGTAGTTTTTAATTTTGACTCTTTTTTCCGATGTCTTTTCTTTGGTCGTCCGCCGAAGCGGTTGACTCATGTTGACAAACAGAAAACCACCTCTAGCACTGTAGAGGCTAATTATCCCTCTCGAGTACAAAAAATACACACACAATCAAATACACGTTAAATATCATTACATATAAGAAATTTTGCATCTAGTTTTAATAGATTTACTTCACTCTCTTACTTGTCTCCCACTCCACAATTGCACAATTGCACTAGTCGAATTATCAAAGATGAATTCCCAAAATGCATATATAAATCACAAGCGATAATTTTGCGGAAAAACATGTGTAGTAACTTCCCGGATACGGAAAGAGGAATAAGTGGGCGTAGCCCAGGGAGCGAGGGCGCAGTGCTAAAATGTTTCCAAATGTGTAGTTAGGTAGATAGGAAAGTGCAATGGGATTGGGAGACAGGTAAGTAGCGTCGCTTGTAAACCCCCAATCCAGTAAGTTTTGGGGATACCTTTGAAAAGTTGTTTGTCCCATCCCCCCTCCTCCTCCTCCCCCTCCCTTTCTCAATACTTTCTACATTTATTTCATGTGCAACTGAGTTCATTAAAACCAATATGCGTATTTTATTTTCCAATGACCCTCTTGCTGTCACATAGTGCATGTGATTTTATGTAAACTTGCTATAGTCCTTCTTTTTGTAGACAAAACTTGAAAAGTTGTTATGTATCTAGCTAAATTTAATATTCATCTTGTGACACAGAAAGCCCAAACAGAACCTGCAGTACTACAGGTAACACCTACGGTTCATTTCTGTTGGTGAGTTTTAAATTTTATTAATCTATGTCCCTTTACAAAGAAATTATGTTTAACTGAACTCTTGAAATACCTTACCCAGACGTTTTGAATGAAATTAAAATTATATTTAATCAAAGTTAAATAGTATGCACAGTCAAGAAGCTATACATACTGTACTATTGTCAGTGATTCATAGGGGGCCGCCATCAGGTACCATACTGTGTGATCAGTTGTACACTATAGATAACTATATAATACAAGTGAATAATGAGTTAGCTACTGTATTGCACACAGTACATGTAGTAGCAAACAACTATGCAAAACGAGCAAATTTGCTCAATGTGCAAAAATGTAGAATTTTGTTGTTTTTTGTTGTTTTTTTTAACTTACACGAACCATCTGGTAAAGTTTATATGAAAAGAAATTCAGGGCCTTCTTAAACTGCTATAAATATAGATATGCATGTGCACAGAATTTGAACAATAAATTATATCCGGTGTACCTTAGTGTCACACAGCAATATGATCCTAAGTTACATTACACTTACTGTAACAGTACTTAGTTTTAATTTCACTTTGAATTTAAGTTTGAATTGCTGGTAGCAGACCTCAAATCTTTGAAGAAGTTTCTAAGGATGTACCTAGATATATACTGTACTGTCTATATACAGAAAGAGAGAGAGAGAGATGCTACTGCAAGCATGGAGAAAATCAGCTTACTGTTTCCTTCTGCTAATATTGTACATCTACCTTAAGAGTAAGTTTCATTTCTTCTTTTTACGGCATTTCTAAAAGCAGATCTGTGTATAACGATTGACATATCAGCAGAAAGTTATCTCTGAGAGCTGCTGTTCTCGCATTATTTTAAGTAGGACAGCCGGGAGATCATACTGTCTTTAACCTGGAGATAATTTTATAATTACAGTACTTGGATGCAGGAACCTTAATTAATGGAGGGTTGATCTGTTATAAATTAACGAAGATGCCAGACTAAATTAAGTAGATTACTGTGTCAAGTAATTATAAGAGCTCTATAATTAAATGGCAAAGTTTTTAGTGCGATTCTTAAATGCTTTACGGAGCAATAGTTTGCAAAGATTAAGCTATCATGTTTGTACAATTGCAGTACAGTAGCTGCAATATGTGTATTAATCTACTTTACTGTAACTTAATTACATTCACAGAATTAATACATATCACATGAAGCTGATAAAACAATTCCTTCCTGTTTCCTCATGTACGAATTTCCTTCAAAACAAAAATTAATTTTCTGGCACGGTCACCTCTCTTCGCTGAAAGAGACTTCACCTGCTCTGATTTCCTTGTACATGGGCCTATATGGTAAGTACGGTACTTGGTACTAAGTAATGGATACATTCTGTAGTACTGTTCTGAACTGTGTATGAATATATACAGTGTTAATGCCATACTGTGTTAATGACAAACAGTAGCACCATTGCAGTCAAAAGAGCTCTGATTCTGAAGACCTTGATGCATGCAGAAGGTAAGTCAAGTAATTGGGATTAATGTGACAGGAACATAGAGCTGTATTTATCTAACTTATAAGGTAATTCTGAAGACCTTTAAGCATGTACAAGGTATGTCAAGTAATTGGGATTAATGTGACAGAAACAGAGAGCTGTATTTATCTACTTTATAAGGTACTTCTGAAGACCTTTAAGCATGTACAAGGTAAGTCAAGTAATTGGGATTAATGTGACAGGGACAGAGAGCTGTATTTAAGGTAATTGTGAAGACCTTTAAGCATGTACAAAGTAGTCAAGTAATTGGGATTAATGTGACAGGAACAGAGAACTGTATTTATCTAATTGATAAGGTAATTCTGAAGACCTTTAAGCATTCACAAGGTAAATCAAGTAATTGGGATTAATGTGACAGGGACAGAGAGCTGTATTTAACGTAATTGTGAAGACCTTTAAGCATGTACAAAGTAGTCAAGTAATTGGGATTAATGTGACAGGAACAGAGAACTGTATTTATCTAATTGATAAGGTAATTCTGAAGACCTTTAAGCATTCACAAGGTAAGTCAAGTAATTGGGATTAATGTGACAGGAACAGAGAACTGTATTTATCTAGGATATAAGGTAATTCTGAAGACCTTTATGCATGTACAAGGTAAGTCAAGTCATTGGGATTAATGTGACAGGAACAGTGAGCTGTATATATCTAACATATAAGGTAATTCTGAAGACCTTTAAGCATGCACTATAAGGTAAGTCAGCTGATTGGGTTTAATGTGACAGGAACAGCCAGAGCTATATTTATTCAAATCCAGCTTCCCCCATGGTTCAACTGGTCAATAATTTGTGTGCATGGGCCCGACAATTAAGATTTTAAAAGTTAAATCTATAGTGAGTCGTATCTTCCTCAGTTATGGTACAATAAAATCGAAGCTTCATCGATAATTTATGAATTGATTTAAAAATGCACAGAAATTTTTCGAATATTTGCAAGAAGTGAAGAACACGTGGAATATATCCAATACCTGTTGACATTTTGACAGTGAGAAATAGGAATTACAAAAAAAGGAATTAAAAAAAAAAAGGAATATGTCTGTTTTTTCACAATTATTCTTTCTTAAATTGTGTACCCCTCCAGGTTCTACCCAGCTGATAATATTGATGGCCAATTGTTTATTTTCTTATTTTTCTTATTTCATATTTTTTCCCCGTTTCATTGAAAGAAATGATAAGATATTATTCAGCAAGTACAGCTGTAGTCAAGGTTGTATGATGTTGAGGCTCTATATATCTGTAGGTTATTAATTATGCAGTACAGTAGTCGGACAGTTTGATGTAAATGGCGATTTGCGAGGCAAGATTGCCCATCAGCTGTCAAGGCAATGAATTTGCCACAATTGCCAAGAGAAATCTTTTTAACAAAAATTACATTAAGTTTGTTTGCCTTTTGGTTATATAATTATATGTCAAATTACACTGTCACCTTTGGGGTCTCAGTTTTCTATTAATGTGGAAGTACGATGTGGAAGTACGAAACTTTGATAATTTGAAGATGTGTTGAAAGTAGTACTGTAATATGTTGGAAGATGATAGACCACAATATATGTACTTTCACCAAGTACATGTACAGTAAGTAAACAATTCAACAATATATATCGTGATGCATTATGCATAGATCTATGCAAATGAGTTCAATCCAATAATAACCCACCAAATCTGCAGCGTATATATAGTAGCACTGATTTAACTTACAGTACTAGCTTTAATGAACACTGAGTAATCTGTAACTGTCAAAATGTCGACCTCATCGTGTAGCCCGCCACGTGGGAGATGTAATTTACGATGGGGTCCATACCGGTCACCAAGGTACTAATTTTGATGTCACAATATTTCTAAAACCCTAGTGGAGCTCCTTTTCGAATTTAGGCAATTGAAAGAAAACCATGCAGGGAAGAGAAATAAGCTCAGATGATATGTTATTTAACATTATGTCCTTCTTCAATGTGAATGTAAAAAAAATGCAATTACTCTTTGCATTGCTATTTGCAACTCATTTTTCTTTCTGTTACACCCAATTTTCACAAATATCTGATCAGCAGCGGCCATGGCTGGAACTAGCGTTATAAATGTTCTGTAGCAAATCTATTTATTTAGTGTATTAAATCAAACGGTTGAATTATTTTTTCATAAATATAACACTGAAAGGAGTGTTGAAACTTTCATTTGTTTCCTCCATTTTCCCCCTGTTTTTCCTTCCTTTTTTTCCCCTGTTTTTTTTTTGGGGGGGGGGGGTGGGTCAAATATTAAAATGGATTTATTCCCTGGCTGGTATGCTATACTACACTGTTACAGTACAATGGTAAATATAAATAATGCCTTCATTATCATATTAATTGTGAACTTAATCATAAATGGACTCGCTCAATCGCTGTAATACGTGGACACGTTTGATTAACCAGCGCTTATTGCCATATTTGGTCACGGTTTCATATTTTTTCTCAGGAGGTAAAGATTATTAATATATTTAGTAATAAACTCAGTTTTATTCTGGATCATCTAACACACATGTCCTGCTCATTCATACTGTGTGACTAATTGTGCAGAACAGATTACTCTAAGTACTGTATATAAACTGTACAGTTATAATACTGTACAAGTACAGTAGGCTACATGCAGTGACCTGCAAATTGCTGGATTATAAAAGACCATACTGTAGTAGTTAAATATTGTTAATTGTCATGATTAGCCCTGACCAGTATATTAAAAGCAGTCAGTAGTTTGATATTACCATCATAAGATGTTTCTGTTTCAGGGCAATTAATACTATATTACAGCTTTGTAATATTATCAACTCAGCGATTACTGTGCAAAAATCTATTTAGCTTTGATAGCCTTCTACAGTACTGTACTACATCCACTGTACGTTAGTATCGATACTTGACAAAGCACTGTACACAGTATGCAGGGTTGCAATTAGCTTTTCGGCGATCAAGCTGCTTATAATGTAAGTTTCCATGGAAAAGTCAATAATTCATATAAGCCAGAATACCTTTCGTAAAATTGCCGTAAAAATTGACATCTTGAGATCTATATCATTCATACAGTATATGTGGCATGCAATGAAGTCACGCCAAGATGCGTCAAACTTGGGTTCCTGGGATGAAATATCATCCATCTCTCTTATTGCTGATAATAGTAATAAATGTCATAGTTTCTCAAAGTATTTTGCGGAAATTTGTCACTTTTTAAGTCACATCAGAGGTTTAGCAAGTGACACTGAATACTTGCATGTACTGTACCGTAAACTGGGACATTTAAAGCGATATCTCAGTGTATGCGCATATACTGTATGATTTATAGGTATATCCTTCAAGGTCCATTTATGATAAATAATGAGAATGATGAATTCCCTACAGTTATGTTATGTCCAGTAGCTTCATGTTCATGAATACCACAAAAAAAAAGTAACTTGATGTTATTTTTCATACAGGAGGAAGTGACATTATTGTTTGTGAAATATTTAAATGCAAAGGAAATTTATGCATACATGTTTAACTGTGCATTATACTCTTGTATGTATGCATAACTGACATGTGATATAATAATTTAAGCTGTGCAAGTTTAAAGTCTTGAGTACATTCATATTTTCATATAAACAGTAATTTTCCTACACTTGTAGATATAAATTTCCTCTCAGTGCTCTAATTAGACAACAATTTTGCAATAATACTATACAATTTCTCCTGTAGACTTGATATAAAAGCAGTAAACTGCTTCATATCTTACGGACGTAAGTTTCCATCCAACGAACCTTTTTGTTTAATTCACAATATTTTTACTGTACCTGTACATAAAATATATATTCAAGTACCATACTGTAACTTCCAAATAATTTAACTTTAGTCTAGTTTGTTTAGTATATATACTGTACAGTATTGTATAAAATTCAATGCAAAAGAGCTGTTTATTATAAATAGTTGAAATATATACTTGAAACCCAAACTTACTACCTGTATATGTCTAAAGACTGGCAGTTAGATTTTCTTTTAAAGTCTGTAAGAACTCATTGTTGAGAGGGCATTGAAATGTCAAGTCTGTCATATATACAACACTTCAAGCAACTTCCTATCAATTTATAATATAATAAAAAAAAAAAATAATTGCAATTATTTTCTGCTGTGTTTTGGAACACAAGCATTTCCCAACCTATTTTCAATTTACTTTCTATCTCTGCATTTATTTAATTCCATTCAACCCAAAACTTGAGCTAACTTTGAAGAATCACCAAGGTTACAAAAAGGTCTGCTTCAGTTTAAATTGCATTACAAGATTTTTGCTCTTAAGAACGTCGGCTGAAGTTGGATCCGTATGTGCAAAAATTCATCATCATCATTGTTTTCATTTATCTTGTGTTTGACACGGTCCATATATATATTGTTTGTATTGATTGTATTATCTAATTCATATAGGCTGTATTACTTATATGTATGATCTAGGCAAACAGCATCTAGGCAAAACAGCAATTTATGTTAACAAACAAGGAAAAACACTGGAGGTCATGAGTTTTCCATTTCTTTTACATTTGACTTTGCCAGCAAGACCTTGCCATATCTTTTAAGCAGGCTAGATATCTTATGTACTGTACATCAGCGTTGTTTTCCGTTTTTCAACAAGTACTTTATCGTGTCTGGGCAGTGATGTAACTTACAGCATGCTAACAATGCGGATAGGAAGTTTATTGCAAAGCAGTCTCGTAACTTATTTTGAATTGATCCAGAATTCCAGACTGTCATTGGGGAGGGATGGCAGAAGGGGGGGGGGGGAGGGTTTTTGCCATATGTCTTTTAAGTTACACATGTTTTGAATTATAGCTGAGAGAATTTTTTTAGATTGTCCATAAATAAACATAGAAAGCTGACCGTGGATGAAATATTCAGCTGTATAGGGATACGATGTATGTAAATCCTGCACACTAATCTGTCTCTGGTAGTAAGTATCAGCTGCTTATTTGGCATGAAGTATGTATGTCGGATTTTGGACTGGAGCTGATGCCATGTTTGATACTACTGTATATATAGAAATATATACAGCGTTGTTACGAACGCAGGATTATGCGCCGGGACGCAATATTCTGGCCAGGGACGCAAAATCTTGCTTGCGTCCTTGGGGCGCAATCTTTTTTAAGCTGCCTCCATAGGACCAAAATACCCCAGTCAAATTGTGGTATTGTACCACAGTTTACCATGGAAAAGGGGAGTTTATTTGCTGTGGTTAGTGTGGCATAATTTTTTCCTAGGCTACACTTCATCTTCAGAGCTTACATAATGTGTTAAAGAAGATGAGCATTTTCTGCTCCTATATTTCAGGGCTATAGTAATATAATGACTATGAAATATTCGTTGTGCACACTATAGTTTGAAAAGGGCCTTTTCCACGAACTAAAGCAATGTACAGTACATCATGTACAGTACACGCAGAGCCAATACAAAGTCCTAACATCTGTATTACATAACGTTGAATTTTGCCGTAAGTTAATACGTTGATTTTTGACAAGATCAGTGCATTTCCAATCGGGAATTTGGTATCAATGAAAGAACATAGTCTTAATCTACGCAATTTTACGAAAAAGTGCATTTTTCTCCTGTAACAAAGTTAAGTTTAAGGCAAATATAACTTCACTATTTGGAGCCATGAAAAAACGGTGCCAAATTCAATGGAGATTTATCAGAAAAAAACACAAATACTTATTTTTACTGTTTTACAAACCAGTCATCCTAGTTTGAATAGCATTCTGATCAATTAACGTACTGGCCTAAACCTAACGAATCAACTTTTCACGTAGTAATTTGGACCTAAAGGCTACACTTCAAAGTTATTCTGAAAATTTCTGTTATTTATTCTTCCTTCAAACGATGATTGTGAAGGTTCCCATGTATAAAATCTTACCACATGTATTTCACCTCATTTGACATGATAATCATAACGATTTAATGCATTTTGAGCCAAAACCGCAATAAGTATATACAGCTTAAATCCATCTTCGCCCAGGACTGTATATTATTATAGCCTAGGGTACAGTACTGGCACAAACAGTGCAGTACGGTACTTGAGAGTTGATGCTGTAATGAAATGGATTCGCTTATTATTACCCCGATATTCCCTAATGTCATTTATAGTTATCTTTGGCTACGTTTTGTGTACCAAAGATGGATATGGTACTTATTGAAAATATATTAACAATTTTGTACTTTTCTCAGTAGTTTAATATCCCATATTTACATAGCCCATATGTTACATTCTTCTCGTCTGAAGTTCCAAACACGTGGTGACTTGTTGATAGTTAAAAACATTTCATTGTGAACTTTTGAACTTGAAGGGTTGCCCTATTCCAATATCATGGAATAGTGGGGAACCCCCAATTTCTGTGTGTGTACGGATTACGGGTTTTATCCACGTGTGAACATGTTAATCTTAATATCGTACTTGGAGCATGAATGAAGGATGGTTTGGGGTGCTTTTTTCCAAGGTTTGTGCTTTTCGTTTTGAAAGTGTATGTTAAAAACAAAGGCCCTAATATAGCGTGTTATTTTGGATGTTTTTTTTTATAATTGTATGTGTAAGAGTACTGTATGTACATGACCTATGGAATGTATGACATTGACAAGTGCGATGAAGGGACAGCAAATGCGGTAAAGTGACTTCAAGTGTGGTAAAGTGGTGACAAGTGCCATGGCAAGTGCGGTAAAGGGACATCAAGTGACTGCAAGTGTGGTAAAGGGATGTCAAGTATGGTAAAGTGACGCCAAGTGTGGTAAAAATGACATCAGGTGACAGCAATTGATGACAAGTGTGGTAAAGTGACTGTCCCTTAACCGCACTTGCTGTCCCTTTATAGCACTTGTCTTCGCTTTACAACTCTTGCCGCCACTTCACCGCACTTGCCGCCACTTCACCGCACTTGCCGCCACTTCACCGCACTTGCCGCCACTTCACCGCACTTGCCGCCACTTCACCGCACTTGCCGCCACTTCACCGCACTTGCCGCCACTTCACCGCACTTGCCGCCACTTCACCGCACTTGCCGCCACTTGCCGCCACTTCACCGCACTTGCCGCCACTTCACCGCACTTGCCGCCACTTCACCGCACTTGCCGCCACTTCACCGCACTTGCCGCCACTTCACCGCACTTGCCGCCACTTCACCGCACTTGCCGCCACTTCACCGCACTTGCCGCCACTTCACCGCACTTGCCGCCACTTCACCGCACTTGCCGCCACTTCACCGCACTTGCCCGCACTTGCCGCACTTGCCGCCACTTCACCGCACTTGCCGCCACTTCACCGCACTTGCCGCCACTTCACCGCACTTGCCGCCACTTCACCGCACTTGCCGCCACTTCACCGCACTTGCCGCCACTTCACCGCACTTGCCGCCACTTCACCGCACTTGACATCACTTGATGTCCCTTTACCGCACTTGTCAACACTTTACAACACTTTCGGTAGAGTGACGACAAGTGCAGTAAAGTGATGACAAGTGCGGTAAAGGGTCAGCAGAGGAAATATGATTCAAATGAAGGAAATGATTGAAACTGCAGACTGAGATATCTTCATAAAAAGTTGTGACAATTTCAATGATTTTACTGATGTGATATTTCAAGGAAATCTTTGTTTTGAAAGTGACACATGTGTACTGGTCATTTAAACGACGGCGACTACCTGCAGATAATCGGATTAAGACACTGGAGTACGATAAACAGAAAGTCAAAGTTAAAGTCAAATAAATACTGTAAGATCCAGAGAACAATTACAAATATTTGCGTTACATTCAAAGTGAATTTTTTCGGAAAATTACAGGAAATTCTCATGCTTTTTGGGATATTGTCAACATATAAGAGAGCCCAACAAAAATGGTATAATGAGTATTGATTCAGAGTTTGGGAAGGTATTAAATTTTGGACATATTAATCAATCATGCCACAGAGACATTTCACCGACAGACAGAAATGCAACCCAAATTTTTAGTTGGAAAATTAATGCAATTATCATATTTTTTTTCCTTCTTTTTCTCCAGAAGTTCACCAAAAAGATTGATATAAATTTCAGACTGTCACGTCTATTTGTGATCAAACTTTGGACCTGCAGATGAGCAGGTCCATGTTGCCTTAGTAACGCTGCCTTGGAAACTGGTGAGTGTATTTTTTTATGGTCAAATTTCATTTCTTTAAAGTTACTGTTTTCTTCTTCTCTCTTTTTCCTTTTTTTTAAATTTTTTTGTATTATTGTCATCTTTAATTTTTTTTTTCCTTCTTAGTCTTTTATCGACTGTTTACAAGTTTTTGTCTTGTTTATTGTGAAAAAGATTTATCAAACATCTTTGTGTAAAGTGCTTTCTTTGACTTATAATAAACTAATCTCTCATGCATCCGTTAATTGTCCAAAAAGTTTTGTAGAATGCTAAAAATCGGAACGCAGTAAAAAGTGATCTCCCAAGAAAGAGAAAGTCTGGACTTTGTCATTTGCTTAACAAAATTTATAACTCACCGAGATGCATTACGGATGCGACACAATGGATCCTTTATAATAAAATATATAATGGAATTACCTTTGGAGTTAATTTTAATTTAATTTAATTTAAATTTTGTCATGGAATGTTATTAATTGCAGTGATCAGTAATTAGTCACAGAAGCTTTCCTAGCTACAGCAACCTACTGTAGTTTCATAATTGTTAAAACTGATTCCATGCCATTTGCAAATCTAAGCATTGCATCTCATGAAAATTTAAGTGTGACAGAAATGAAGATAGTCGGTCCATTTACACTGTAATGCCGAGTAAAACTGTGTTGTGAATTATACATGAGTCTGCATATATAACTCTGTAATGCCTAGTAAAACTGTGCTGTTTAACTATACATGAATCTGTGAGTATCTACTGTATATTACTCTGTAATGCCTAGTAAGACTGCTGTGAATTAAACATTCAATTTTAGAGTATATACTGTATATCACTCTGTAATGCCTAGTAAACTGCTGTGAACTATGTATGAATCTGCGAGTATGTACTCTGTAATGCCAAGTAAAACTGTGTTGTGAATTATACATGAATCTGTGAGTATATTACTCTGTAATGCCAAGTAAAACTTTGTTGTGAATTATACATGAATCTGCGAGTATATTAATCTGTAATGCATAGTAAAATTGTACTGTGAATAATACATGAATCTGTGAGTATATTACACTGCAATGCCTAGTAAAACTACTGTATGCTGTGAACTATACATGAATCTGTGGGTATATATCACTCTGTAATGCTGAGTAAAACTGTGTTGTGAATTGTACATGAAAATGTGACTGAATCACTCTGTATTTGCCTAGTAAAACTGTTGTAAATTATACATGAATCTCTGAGTATATATCACTCTGTAATGCCTAGTAAAACTGTGCTGTGAATTAAACATGAATCTGTCAGTATATATTATTCTGTAATGCCTAGTAAAACTGTGTTGTGAATTGTATGAAAATGTGAGTATATCACTCTGTAATGCCTAGTAAAACTGTGCTGTGAATTATACATGAATCTGTGAGTATATTTTACTCCCACGCAAGTTATGGCAGAACGGTTCGTACTTTGAGATTATACATAGACCTCATTACTGAAAAAACAAAACTATAAAGTCAGGTATTTTTAATTTTACTGGTAGATTGTAGGATACTATATCTGCAATTGTCAATAAATGTTGAAATTCAATCCGATTCTGGCTTTTAAAGTGGGTTACCTGTACATATATGTCACAGCGGTCGCATATAAACACAAATTGTACGAAATTAAAATTGTCTAGTTTGTCATCTGTAAAATACTGTATGTACATTTTATCTGATACTAACATTGGAAACACCTAGGTGCATGATTGAGCCTTGGAACTGTTCTGTGGTGACATTTAGTTAAATGCCCTTATTGCTATTTGACTTTAATAGTCCCTCGATGCATATTAAAAAAAGTTCAAAACGCCTGGTTTGGAATTCACCAAGAGATATTCCACTTATCATTTAAGATTCACTTGGTTTGAACTCATTAAATGTTTACATATATACAGTAAGCTGTAAATGGTGAAACTATGCAGTTTACAGTACTTCATAATCTTCTCTTTTCCCGTCTCCTACCAATGCAAACTCAGATATATGACGTATCTCTAGAGGCTAAGGAATGTGGGTCACAATTTTAAGACAATCCCCACGCCCCAACGACCCTTCTAAGATCACTGCCTTCTTACTTCCATATCCACCAATCAGAAGCCCTATGAACATGCATGTTTATAGATTGGATTTTCATCCACTGGAATCTGGCATTAAAATAATCGGTTTAACATTCGTCGTGAAAGTTCTAAACCAGAAGAACGCCTTTTTTCATCCATTTTCATCCCAGACAAAGGTATAGAAGATAGGTAACTTAACACTTGTAAGCAGACCTTCTCGTTATCACCCAATTAATAAAAGAGAAATGGTTGTGTTACAATGATTTACAGCACGTTATATGAGGTCAGCAAAAAAAATTCTTAGAAAATGGTGAATTTCCAAGAATGGTCACTTGACATATTGGCCAATCACAGTCAAGAATGCAAATAATAGACATATATATCCTAGCGAGTTGGAAAATCCAGAACTGTGAAAACACTTCCAGCCTCCACCAGGATTCTAACCCTGGCCTCCTGCTTTATATGCGGACACCCTAACGACTAGGCTATGGAAGCTGATTGTATGTCCAGAGGTTCGAAACCAGTAAGGAAGGTCGTAATTCATATAGACCGAGAGAGAGAGCAAAAGGATTGTAGAATGTAATTTGAATATAGATACAACATGACATGCAGTAACTATATATTGTGTCTTCAATTATTGCAATTTAATGATTCCGGTTGCGTTGGTTTAGGTTTTTCTTTAATGTTACAGTCTACATTTTATAATCTCTGCCTACATGAGTAAAGCCTACAGTACCTCACAGATGGTGAGAAGAAGTAGTCACACTTCAGACGTAACCAGCTGCATTAAAGCATGTAATACCACTTATCAGTAAATAAGGGGTTAATCAACGGTCTAGCGTGCGCTTCTCACAGGATTAATGCACGATCGGGGGATAATGCAAGCGATGCACGAGGGCGGAGCCCGAGTGCATCCAGCAATAGCATTAACACCCGGAGTGCATTAATCATGTGAGTAACGCACGCTAGACCGTTGATTAACCCCATTCATTCATACACTACCATTTGTGTGGGGGAAAAATCATAAAACAAAACATTTTTGGTTACTGTACATATAACCAAAGATTTATTAAAGTGATGCCCCGTAATTTTACCGTGCGTTACTCACAGGATTAACCACGGTCAGCTGACCTGAATGGACCAATAGGATTTAGGAATCTTTACTAAGTATGAATGAACGTTAGTTTAATTCTGAAAGGAGTAAAAAAAAAAAATTCTTTCCAACTTCCAGCATTTATTGAGGAAAGTACATTGATATTGGTGGCGCTATATAGTTATTGTCAGGTGGAGAGTAGTGCATAAGTAACATGATACAAATATCCACATACATGGCAATAGTAATGAGTTATATTGATTCGTTGGTAGCATGTCATTAAGGTAGCTTCACGTGATTGGATCTAGATACATCTTATATTAAATTGTAACGTATTAAAACCAATCCAGCTGTAATATGGCATTGTACACAGTCATATTTCACACGTTCACACAGTCCCTTCATTATAATCTTGTTGGCTTGGGTGGAAAGGTGGTTGCATCTCGATAGCAAACTCGTAAGAAAATACAAATAGACATGTTCTTCAAAGAGGTGATTACGGTACAGTCACGTACAGAGCTGTGTTAACACCTTCTGACAGAAGGTTTGTCAATCTGCATATCATCTTGATTACCAAAGTTGTTACTTAATATCAGTGACTTAAAGCAGCATTTTGTATTTGGTCGCCGTTTTCTTGACATGACTTTTTTGACATGTCCATCGAGTTTTTTACATAAATCAATCACAAAACAGCAAACTAAGATATGAGCCAAGTTTTTCCCTGCCAACAACGTTACTTGGCGAGAAATTAAGGATATTTGCAGATAATGAGAAAAGTGTCCACGACAAATTCCAAATTTAAAATTAATCGCATACAGTTCCCCCAAACCCACTAGTTTGAATTCAACCAATCAGAGATGCAGGTTTAGTTATGAGCCGTTGCTAAAAATAGATTCAAGACCTTGCATTGGTACAACCAGGGAGTTGTTATGGAACTCCCTGGTACAACTGCCATATAGACTGTACACAAATCAAGCTTGGTGTTGTATTACGTATATATGGTCAATGACGTTCGTAGTGTTTAAATATTCATATTATGGGCAAGGTTTATTGGGATCCTAACAGAAAATATCTTAGAGAAAAACAAAGTTGAAAGTTGCAAATTTTTCAACTTTTATGCCATCATTTGAAGTAAGATTTAAATAGATAAGCTAGTTATGTATGTCGTTATGGCATAGTGGAGTCAGTGAGGTTGAGTAAAAACAATGAAAAGGACGCAAAATGCTGCTTTAAAGCAGCATGCTACTGTAGTCATCACACAAGCTTGACTGTTTTTTCATTTACTGAAAAGCAAACAATAAGTTAGGCAAATGTGTAAGACAACCAAGAAGAATTAAACCTAATTCAAGGAGAAGATATTTATTTCTGGAGTATATTTCTTAAATACCAGAGGTGTTATTTGTTTGGTGCTTTCTTTTTTAAGGGTTTTATGGCTGGTTATGTTTCCACAAGAAAGATGTGTGGTTCATTAAATTATACATAACAACAGAGGCTGCCAAAAGTGTGTTGACAATGTGAGGGCGACATTCTAGAATGCTACTCTGTTGTAGGCCAATACTACTGTGCAAGCAATGTCTCAATGTCAGTAGATCTACAATGTAAGAATGACTGGGAAATTGTAGACAAAGTGTGAAATTCTCTCAAAACTACATGGATAGTGAAACAAGGAAAACAAATTGGGCTTATTTTTCTTTGATTTCAATTCAATTTGCTAAATTACTTGCATTTCGATCTGTGTACACTTTGTTCACTATAGTGCATATTCAACCCAGCTTATAGATGTTGCTGTAAGCAACTGAGTCTTAGGTAGCAACTTTTCCAACAAGTTTTCTTCACTCCCATTGTCATTCCTTTCTTTCCTCCCCCCCCCCACCCACCCCATCCCCTCCCCCATCTCAGCCATCCTCAAGAACAAAAACAAAGTTTATAGAAGTAATTGACAAGAAACGATTAGTTCCAGTGTTAAATAATATTTATAGAGCTCGATCATTTTGCCCTCCAAGCATGCTCTCAACCCCCCCCCCCCCATCCCCTACCTCCCTCAATTTCACATTTATTTTGGTAAGCAGTTTTTAAGGCTCCAAGTGTCAACTGCATCTTCTATAAATACCTTGGTTCCTTAATTTTTGTAGAAACTGCTATCTAGTGATAACTTTATAATACTTCTTTGCATTTATCAATGTAGCAAACTTTTTCATTTTGTGTAGTAGTTTTGCAATGCGATACCATATATATTTATGTTCCGTGTCCTTACTCGGTCCTCTACGTGTCTAATTCTTACCCTACTCGTTGCGATCACATCGTGGATGGAGCTGCAGTTCAAAGGAACCCGTATCTGTTGGAATGCTGTACAAACTAGAAAAACACAAACATGTTTTTTTTTCTCGTCACGAAGTGCGCATGTAATTTCTTCTGCGTCACATCCCGCCCATCAAATTGTGTTTTGACAAGTATTGGGTCTGACTTTCTCTGTCAGCCCGGTACTACCTGCGTGCATCAATCAGCCGTGTTTATCTTTCCAAGGTCATTACCATGGCTGTCTGTATCCTTTGAGGAAGAGCTGTACAGTGATCCCTCTACACAGTAAGGATGTACGTCGTAGTCGATAGATACGTTCACCATTGTAGTAGATGTTTGACGTGACATGAGAAGAGGTGGCAGGGGTTTAATTTATACAGGATGTTTTCCTCTTTTAAGGATTAATAGTGACGTTAGCATGCACAGCGGTTATTAATTGTTCTCACACACGAGCTAATTAAGCATGCGTAGTACAGTGTATAACCCTGATAAGGGATTGAGACTAACTTAAAAGGCATGCACACATGTACAGTATATGTACAGTATGTATGTAGGTTGAAAAGTTACAGAAATGTTATTTCTCAGTGTAATCAAGAGTGACTAATGAAATCAATCGCAGAATTCAATTTTTATCATAAATTTCATTTTACATTTTTTTTCAGGTTTTATTACATGGAGGCCTAGAATTCCATAATTTTAGCCATGAATTTGCTAAAAAATATTGCCAGTGTATGCAAATGTACTTGCTATATAAGATCAAACTCCAACAAGTAGCATTTTCCTTGAATCATTGTACATTATGTATACAAAAGCAAAATGAAAGTCAATTTTCATTTTGTTGAAATATTCCATATACCTGTACTCCTAATGCCTATTACTTGATTTATGAAGAACAGGACACTCAGGGATATATGAAAGTGTCACCATGGTAACATGTACAGTAGTACTGTAACTTTTAAACTGCAACCTACAGTAATATAAATGTGAAAGCGAAAAAGTCCCTGCTAAATTTCCTATTGAACTTTGGATTTGCTTCTCTTTCTAAAGTTACACATGTATTTTAATGTATGATGCATACATTTACTATTTATTCTTGACTTATCGCATTCCAATTCCTCAGAGGCAGGTTGGAATTGAGTAAATTACATTAGTTGGCAATTTAAACAAATTTTGATCGATTGTAAGACGGTTGCGGCCGATGACCTTATTTTGCTGACCAAAGTTTGTAGTCTTAGTGAAAGTGAATAGCGCCCTTAAGTTCATTAGTTCACATTTGTCAGTTTCTGTGAGGGAAGAATACAATTAACTACTGTACAGTACCTGGTCTGCTCCAATAAATAATGGCATTTTCTCCCCAACAATAATCTAATATGTCCAGTAAATCTGTTATCATAGATATGGTAGGATATATTTTAGATTAAATTAAGGCGACGGAAAATATCCCACACCTTAAACACCGTGTTCGAATTATGCAGTAGTTTAACACTGTTTGGAGAGATCTGTTTCATACAGTTGTAGTAACCCTACCTACATTAATTGGTAAAAAAAAGAATGACAGAAATTTGGAGGGAGATTTCTAGTTCTGTTACAGTACTGTACACATGTATGCCATTGTATGACAAATAAACAAACATAATTGCATAGGTTTGAATTATATGTTTGTAATGCTGTATTCAGGTATTCACTCGGACTGCACAACCAATGTTATGCAGGCCGTGAAGTAATATAATAAGTTTCAGCTGTTATTTCTCTTAAATCAGTAGCTGGACCATTGAAAAACACTGTCTGTCCAGACCTTGCGTTTACAAAACGGCCAATGAAATTCGACAAATTATGCCAATTATGTCATATTTTTGGATTTCATTTAAATGCCAACTGTCAACACCAACAGGTACTGACGACCTTTGAAGAACGATGTTAATTCTTTTTCGTCAGTCCAAAATAGCTTTAAAACCCAGGAAATTCTCAGGATTGTAACCTGTAGATGCACAAACACCTAAGACCAGTCAGTTTGACAGCATACTCCTTTAATGCCTGTAGCTGGATATGTATTCATTAAGTCAATACCTCACATCCTACTTCCTGGATATTATATTTCTCCTTTTTTCTATCAATTTGGTGTTGATTTTCTTTTTTTGTTTTGAATGTCCAGTGAATTAGGCCACTCAGGTGTCATATCCTACAACAACATTCGATACATGTACTCGTAGGCATTTATGTTGCATAAAAACAGCAGTGACGGAATAAACCACGGTTTCCATTTAGTATTGCGACCAATCCGATGTCCCATCCTAGCACAACAATCGTTACATGTACAGGCATTTATATGTTGCATAAAAACAGCTGTGACGGGATAAACCGCGGTTTCCATTTAGTATTGCGATCAATACGATGTCCCATCCTAGCACAACATTCGATACATGTACAGGCATTTATATGTTGCATAAAAACAGCTGTGACGGGATAAACCGCGGTTTCCATTTAGTATTGCGATCAATACGATGTCCCATCCTAGCACAACATTCGATACATGTACAGGCGTTTCAATGAGTATTGCGAGCAGTACAGATCGTTGAGGTGGAAAGCTTAAAATCCCAGAGTTGAAAATACTACTGATGTTCCATTTCTGATCGTGTTGTGCCTTATAGAATGGTAATGACATCTGGGTAAGTAAGAGAACTTTGTCTTTCACAATATCTGTGTAAAAGTAACAGAGCCTGACGTCAGGCCCACTTACATATACATTCTCTAATTACACCAGGGGCGTAGCCAGGGGGGGCCAAGCATATTTTTAAATTTTTTAAAAAATATTTTTATGATATCGCTAGTAATTTCAAAAGAGAAAATGCTAAGATGCAACTTACAAGGCCTGGGAAGTGCCATTTCCAGCGATCTGGGAGGCATTTTCAGCCAAAATTTTCTTGTACACTTCGCGCCAACCATAGTGGCGCTAGCCGTAGATAGTTAGCAATGTTGTATCTACGGCTCTGATTAATTGCCTACATTTTCGCCCTTCCCTTGGCAAATTCCTTGCTACCTGCCTGAACTACACAGGCTCTTTAGTGGATACACATTTTGCTACAGTAACAGTTTTTGTTTTATTTTTATTTTGTACAATATCTATAAGAGACTACTGCCCTCACTAGTGTGTACATAACCAACCCTGGACAATACCATGCTGTTCACACATGTATGTCACCGTGCACATGTGTTAAATTTAAAGTAATTGAGAATCTTATAGTTAACTTAAGGGTATAGTGTTTTAACTTGAATCTTCACCTGATAAGGGGGGGTGAAGATCTTACTTTTTTTATCTTTTACATTTTTTTTTTATACTTTTTTTTAATCACCAAATGTGCTGTAACAACTAAGCTGGGGGTGTCCTCAATCACTGCAGTGTTAACACTATCATCAGAAATGTTGGACTGCATTGTGCATGGAAGGATCTAAATTTTAGATTTCAGTTTATGGATTTATTTTATGTACAATGTGTTAATATGCTTCTTTGGCTATAAATCTCACTGTCACAGTTATGTTTTGTGATATGCATCACTATAATGAGTATGAATAAGTCATTAATGTGGATGCACATGTACAGTAAAAGTTGATCTCATATGAATTTATGAGACCATTCATTATCACATGAATTAAACATACTTTTTCCGAAATGTATGATTCTTCTTAAATTTAACAGCTCAATTTTGCCTGTTGGGAGAGTAAAGCTTAATTTTTTCTTTGGATATATAACATGGAAATTTTTATAAGTACCTACAATTTTTTATATTTTTTATGAAGACATACATGCACAGTGGGAGGGAGAATATTAGTTATATATGCTATGGGGGTTTTTCGGGGGAAATTCCCTCGTACATTGGCAAAGACTACAGTTAGATTGTGAAATGGATGTTCCGATTCCTTGCAGTACATGGGGAAGACAGTAAGAAGCCAGCAAGTTAAACCTTTAAGTACTTCTGTAATCGTAGTCGAACCATTATCGGTTGAGTATATAAATCGTTATGGATTGCAAATTAAGAAAGCATAAAAGAATAAAAATTTAATAAAATATGTGCTCATAGATCTGTTTATAATGCATAGTGGGAGGGAGAAAAATATTAATAATCAATGCTGTGGAGAGGTGGTGCAGGGTTTGTAGGGGGAAATTCCCCTTTCGTTGATTGCGAAAGACTACATTAATTAAGTTAGAATGTGAATTGAATGTTCCTGTTTCATGCAGCTATACTGTGTAAAATCCGGATAGATCTGGGGAAAACAACTTATGAAGTGACCAGCAAGTAAACCATTAATTAGCCTATACGTAATACTTCCTTCCGTACTATTTAACAGTTATTAGTTGATCAGCGAGTTACAGGTCGTGGATCAAAGTAAATTCAAACATACTTAGGTTTTTGAAACCTAGTATAGCAATTAAAAACATAAAATACAAAAACATAAAATATGAAAACATATATACTGTACAACATGAACTGTACTTGACTGTACATGATGTGTTTATTTTTAAACTGTAATAATTTTAAGTTGTAATATTTTATGCGATTTTGTGAAGTGCTTTGAGATCATTCTTTAATGTAAAGCGCTATATAAGAATAAATTATCATTATTATTATATATCTGTGATTAATTTATAGTGGGAGGTAGAGAATAGGACATGCTGTTCCTGGGGGATGCAGCAGGTTATAAGGGGGGGGGGGGGGAATTCACACGTTAGTCAAAGACTAAATTAAGTTAAGATTGTGAATTGAATGTTTCCTGTTTGCATGCTGTACTGTGTAATCAGAATAGATCTGGGAAATACAGTATGAAGTCAACAGCTATTAGACCATATATCGACTATTGTATCTGTAGTTTAACCCATAATTGTTGGCCCGTTGAGCATACCTCATTAGTCGATTGAGTTCACATCATAGTTGTTATATGTAATTAGAAACCAAATATAGCAATCAAACTGTGGCTTGCAATGAGCACTTTTAATGTCAGAATATGTCTTGTCCTTTATTAAAAGGGATTATAAGGTAAATTTAGCCGGGCTGCAAAGAATAATCAACTTGATGATAACAAAAGTCAGTAAGAAACTGGACTGAACACACATTGTTATGACTCATGGATACTTGCCTCCCCCCCTCCATCCCTCCCACCCTTCAAGAAAGAAAGAAAAAATGCTTGATGTTGAATACCATGCAATAGCCTTGCCAGGAGCATCCGAAAACGCTCTCCCTACACAAAAAATGTCGTACAATGAAATAAAAATTTCTTGAAAGTATTTTAAAAGTATATTACCCTTTTAGCATATTCTATAAACTTTAATCGGGAGCATTATTTTAACAATGAAATATTTTTACAATGAAATAAAAATATCTTAAAAGTATTTTACAAGTATTTTACCCTTTTAGCATATTCTATAAACTTTAATTGGGAGCATTATTTTAATTCGTACAAGGTTTCAATTTTTATATTTTTTTATTTATATTTTTTATATCTAGGTACAACCCTCTTACTGATTATCATCTCATTTAATAGTAAACTTTATGAAAAGGTTTTAATAATCCAGTACAAAAGTTTTCTGTCACCAAAACTGAATTTAACTGATCATTCATGCAAGCTCTACTGTATATTTTGTTATTGTTTTTTTTGTTTCGTTTATTCAAAAATTCACACTTGCATATTGCTTTAAGTAGCTGTCTTAATTGCTTTCTCCCTTTTTTTTTCTGTTAACTTTCATTTTTCATTTTGTTTTTGAGAAAAAAAAAATTTTCCCCATTTTTTCATATTTTTATGATTATTATAAAAAAAAAATTTTGCTCTTCTGCAAGTTACCTCTGCTTCTGTTAGACATATATGACAGAGCAGTATTTGTTAAGGTGACACTGTTTGTCATATTTTCATGATATATATATTTTTCATGATGAATAATATCTTGTCAGCTATCGCACGGGCTGGTGAGCATAAAGCCATTACTCTGTCGCTATCATGAATTTATGATAACTTTACTGTGTGCGTGGATCGGCACTGAGTGCTCAAAAAAACGGGGTACCCTTAATATCTATATATATTTATATACAGTTCTTAAGACCTTGAATTATGATATGAAGTACTGAACAGTTCATGAAGACTGAGCAGACGAAAGTAGGAATAGTTATAAATACTGCGGATTTCTTGGTATTGCAATCGTGGACCGGTTTTTAAAATTTCGAACATTTTTGCTGAATATTACCAAAATTTTAAGATTTTTCTCGTGCAAGGACACCTCATGACTGGTTGTTTGTGGACCGTCCGTATGTTTATCGTCGCCTAGGAGCTTTCACTCAACTTCTGCTGGCAGCCTTCAAGTATGCAAATGATGCTACTAATGCTGGGCTGCGGCTGAGTGTTAGCTGACTTGACTGCCCATCTGTGCTTGTTTAATACAGTAAACCATGCTGACATTAATATACTGTATGTAGATGAAAACATCATTTGCCTCGGCAGTCAGTCGACGATCGGAATAATTCTCTCAATTGATTTCATACATTTCTCGACGGAAAGGATGAATGCTTTGTACACGTTGTACTCGAAGCAGGTTTGACATAAAACGAAGGAAAACCACTTATTCGAAGCCCTTTGAACTTTTTTCATTTGGAACGAACTTGGAAGGACTTTAATCAAGGGCTCGACTATCTCATTTGGATCGCGAAAGCCTGTTTTCAAAACTTTCACTGCTTCAGTTGGATTTTTTCACAATTAGTTAATTGTGATATATCCAACCAAAATTAATCCTCTTGCTTCACTGGTCTCTTTTCCTGTTCATTATCAACTTTCAATTCTTTGCTCCACCACCTGGGAAACTCAGGTTCCTCTCAATTTAAAAAACAGTATAGCATGCATTTTGTTTTGTTACTTCTTTTCTTTGTGTGCGGGTGTGTGCGTAGTTTGGTAAATTTAAAACTTTTTATAACTCATGAAGAACTACACAGAGATCTTACCAATTCTTTGCATAGGATTTTAATAATATGCTTCCTGAGTACACCAACACATCTCTGAATAAGTATTAAAACATACCAATTGGTGACCAATTATTTGCATAGGATTTAAATATTATGCTTCCTGAGTAAACCAACACATCTCTGGACCAAGTATTAAAACATACCAATTTTGACCAATTCTTTGCATAGGATTTTAATATTATGCTTCCTGAGTAAACCAACTCATCTCTGGACCAAGTATTAAAGCATACCAATTTTGACCAATTCTTTGCAAATATAGGATTTTGGTATCATGTAATGTATTGGGTAAAATTATTTTTGTCCTCTCAAGTAATCAATCAAAGTAAATTTTGTTGATTCTCTTCTATCTAAAGTGAATAACAGCACCTGTGCAACTTTAATATTTTGAAGCAATGTTCCAAAACCAATTTTAAGAGCTTGTTTTTCTTGAAAGTAGCAAATTCATATCAAGTTACTCACTTTTCATTTCGTTTCTAGCAACTTCAATTTCTACCTGCTGATCTGGCTATATAGATGCATCCATGGTCCAATAATTACAGCCACTGCTTTCCTTTTGTATGTTTTGACAAAGCAGAACAAAATTTCTGTATAACAGGTCCCTGGATTTGTTTCTCATTGAACACTATTCTTAGGGCATTCAACAATCCTTCTTTCTTTGTGACAAAAGCATTGGGTTTTAACTGAACAGTGCTTAGCTAGCTAGATAGCATATATTTGAAACACATCTGAGAGCTTTCATTCAGTGTTCTGTTGAATGAAGCCAGGAAGCACATACAAATACACAAAAAGAAGGAAAAATCAGAAGAAAATAGCTCATCTTTTAAGACTGTTGTCAACTTTTGGAGGTTTTTACTGTATGTTGTGTCTGTGTGTGTGTTTTTGTGTTGAAAAGGTACGGATTGACTAATACATGTACTGTACATGGTCAAGAGGATTGGACTTGATCTTTCAGCCGGTTTACTTGCTGGGATGGTTGCCTTGTTCCATTGACATTGGTGTGGAAATATCTCAGTTTATTATACTAATCAACAAGTGGAGAGTCATAAGTAATTAGTTGTAGTTGGTTGTTCAATTCTTGTCTTGTTTTTAATGTACAGTATTCATTAAAAACAGGAATTCTGAACCAGATTCAATACCATGTTGTTTGAAAGGCCTTTACGCCTAATACCCACCTGTACACCGTAATTCTCGACCACTGGCAGGATTTTTAAGCTGTTTCTGTTTGTATACATGTGATTTTTTCCTGTGAATTTCCTTGTTTGGATGAAACTTTTAACGTAATACTTCCAATAATAGTTATTTTCAAATCTGTTTTAGCCTGAAGCATTTGGCTTCCTTTGTTATCGATGACAATCATTCCAGAAAAATGGACATTTATTCATCTGGTTATCATAATCATGATAATTGTGAGAAAAATAGTAGATTACTAAATATTTAGACTAGTTACTCCAGTTTAATGACAGACTTTCAAATATATGCTGTCCAGTTTAATGACAGTACTTACAGATTAACAGTGTGGGTACAGTACGTTGGTTTTGGAGATTTATAGTGTGAATTAGCATATGTTTGGCCCAGGAAGCATTTGTAGCTCCAATTTGCTTCGGTCCTTGCTTACCTGTCTCCTCCCAACCTTAGCACCTTGTTCTACCGTGTCTAGAATCACCTGGTAACCTTTTTACACTGTGCGCCCTCTATGACAGCTGTCCCTCTGGTCATTGTCAATTTGTAGCTCAAAAAAACAGCGCAGTGTTATTGTTATGTTTTAATAAAAAATAAATAATAAAAAACAAATTGAAAAAAAGAATGTCAAAAACAGTGTGATGTTTCGGAAAGCACAGTTAAGCTGTCACTGTGTACGTATAGCAGGTTAATGCATTGTACTGTACCATTAAAGCTTCCCATTATATGTTTAGGATTAATAACTTTTCAGATATTGCATAAAACCTCTATATAATACCTGGTCGGCAACCATCACTTTTTACCGTTGCCAGCTAAAATAATGTGAATAAGACATTGTGTTTCATCTACAGTATGGTGAACCGCAATTAGGAGACGTTCTAAAATGCACAGCGTAAGCTACTTGATGTCACAACTCACGATCAACGTATCTCATGTGCATTATTGTGCATCTTCTTACTATGGGCATATTTTTCTTTCTTTTTCTTCATCTTCTTTTGGGCTTTTAAGTGTTTGAAGTGATTGAATATTCATGACAATTGACACTCTTAAGAGGCCACAGAGAGCCTGTTGATGATGTGAGCATGCTCAATTCAATCAGCTAGTTTGATCGTCACCCATGGATCGAGCCAAGCACGAGGAAACGATTAAAGAATTCATCGTATCCGCAAGTTACACGTACTGTAATATAAAAACAATTATTCCTGCAGAGGATAACAAGGCGGACGGGAAAGATTGAGTGACATTGAGAAGGAGTGTATATAATTAGTTTGTGAATATTAATGAGATTGTAAAATATCATGGATGCTAATTGGAATCTAAGAAACGACTCGTTTGAGATCTTTGACGAAGAGGACGTAAGCGATAATGACGATGATCTCCTCGACGATGAAGAAGTCTTTTTGGGGGACGTCGATACGAAAGGGATGAGCCAATCAGAGGGGAACCTGTAAGTCAATTTTTAAGTAATAGTACCTGATAGTCCATCTTTCACTGGTCAAGGTAAAATGTTCTTTTCATAGTATGATATAGTACACAGCTGTAATAATTGAATGTTGATTAATAACATGCACCAACTTACACAGTGCCCCCTCCCCCCCCCACCTGGCGCCCGCTTTCCATCGGACAGGCATAATATTTTCCTTGCGTATATCTTGTGATATGCCTGTAGGGCTTGAGTTTAGGAGAGATAGTGTTAAAATTAAGCTCATGTTTTGCAGCAAACACTCGCATAGTAGTAGTAAGTTGAGTCTCGTCTTTCCGACATGCTCAGTGATAAACCTCCACCACGTATCACGATCTTGCGCAAGGTTTATTGCTTCCTCGAAATTGTTAATGTTAACGTCCTTACATTGCGACTTTATTTTTCCAAGCAAGGTAGTCACAGGCCTTCCTACTGTACTGTACCAGTTTAGCAGTATGTCTCAATGCTTCTCTTAAAGCAACCTTTGCTGGAGCGTCCTCCTGGACACTCGCATACCTTTTGGTAATTACTGTAACACTTGTGTACAATATTGATCACACCTACATGCTAAGAATATATATATCAGTAATTAATTGACCCCATTACTGTGAAAGTTTGCAGTGAAAAGCTTTGTACAAAATAAACTTTTATATTTTTAGTTCCCAACTCAAGCTGTACAGTAGTTCACTATAGTGCCATAATTAAATCTTTGGTACAAACAGACATATTTCCTCCTAAAACTTTTAGCTATATATTTACCCGCTGGTATACTTTAGCTTTGACAAATTAACAAGTTTCAGTGTCAATGCTTATACAGTGTGTATCAAAATAGTATGGCCTTAAAGATGAGGAATCGGCTGTTTAAATATTGCTAAAATCGATGATGCCAGGCACCATATTTTACACGTACATTGTTCCTGTAACTAGTTTCAGATTCGTGACTGTGCTGTTTATTGGTTTTCGCCAGCCATAACTGCTATCGACTCTCAATCGAACTTCAGAAATGGGAAAGCTGTGACGTCACGCAAAATCCCGCATACAATATTGTTTGATTCCGCTGAGACGACATGACATCTTTAATTTATCTGTTCTTGTAATTTAGCATGTTTTAGGCCAGCCTGTAGTATGGACCGATACATATATGTTTAATTTACTCTTTTTTCAAGGTATTTAAATATTTGTTATGATATTATTTCAAGAAAAATAATTATTCCGATACATCTTTCTTTTTCAATTTTTTTTTTTTTCTTTGCTCTTTCATCGTGATGGTGAAAAATTTACCAAAAGTAAAATATGATAAAAAAAAAGGAGAAATATGATACATTATTTATCCCATGTTTAAAATCAAGCTCAAATAATGCATCATCTACTTGACGCACCACAAAGTTTGTGTTTCATTTGGCTTAATGGTAAGACTGACTGCATACGATATTGTCCGTTTACCGCACTGTGCTTGTAGAGTGCATCCTGCAGAATTGTAAAGACTGCACCAGGAACCCATTAATTCTTCTGCTGGCTAGCTTGTTTGAAATGAGACGCCAGTTGATATCCAGTGAATATAGTACAGTTTAAGTGTATTGTAGGACACAAAAGACTAGCTGATTCACAATGGATCATATTTGACATTGCCCTGTAGCTATGATGTTATTGCATGACAGCATGACAGTCTTTGAATTGACTATATGAACAATATGCCATTATCCAGGAAAGTAATGTGCTTTTCGTCGCTATAGGTGGAGTTCAAAAGTCTTACATGCACATACTGCACATGTATTTTACAACGCTCATGGGCCATGCAATTGTTGGGTTTTAATTTCCTTATGCAATCAACACTACAGACCGAAATGTTTCCTGATAGGTCATGATCAAGGTTAGTATTGAAGAACTGTATAGACTCCTGATGTGCAGGTGACCTCATTAATTCCCATATGACGTAAGATTTGTCACAGTGTCCTATTCGTAATGCGTTAGGTTGTCTTGTAGAATACATTTTTGAGTAGTCAAATCAGAAATTTGTTTTTTCAGAATACATAAAAAATAAATGTGTTTCTTATTCGTCATCTGCCAAAAGCAGTTGTTTTCGTTATGGATATATTTCCATATTTGTTTTTTTTAATTAGAGGCAACTTATGTAATACCTGTATCAACATAATGGACTAACCTACAAAGCCTTTGGTACATATGGGCTATTATATATGTGGTTAACAATTTCTGCATTGAAGTACACAACACAGTAAACCAAGTACAATTTTAATGTTCCTTTCATAATTTTTATTCTACCTGTTGAATGTTTAAACTGACTTTGACAAACAGTGCCGACCCTACAATTCTAGTAATTTAAAGCAACCTTTCTGAGAAATGACGGTCTAGCCGTCGCTGGCCAAAGAATTTGTACCAACAAAGTCTTTGGCTTTGAGTACAGCGTTTCTGTATGTTGCCTTGATGGACGAATCTAACTGTAACAGTTATTACAGACTTTGCCATCTGCGTTATAGTCATTACAGACCTTCCAATTGGGATCCCCCTCATGAGTTTGCAACCTGGTCGGTAAAAGTGACTTCATAGTTTTCCCTTTCGGGCAAAGCAAAGAGGGATTCTGGGAAAACCAAATTTCCAAGGGAAATCAATTATAAAATAACCACCTTCTATTGAGAGTATTGGTGCGTGTTTTCAAAATGTATGTAGTACCTTCATGTCTTCCCCTCCCAGACCTGCTACCCTCTCCTTCCCATTGCCTCGCGCCAAGCTTCCCACGAATCCTTCCATACCAAGGAAACTTCCATCATAGGCAGTGGGTTGTCTGTGGCGATGCCTACAGTAGTTGAACACATCAAACATTATAAGTATAGTAAATGCATAGTAAAAAGTATTAGTCATCCCTTGTTAAATTACGATTGATCAACTTTCTGCCTCCATATATAGTGATAGGAAAATAGTTCATCGTCATGGATACGTGATTACTGTACCATATCTGTACAAATGCCCTAGCTACATAATATTTGGCTCCTGTATACAGTACCCACCTGCACAAAGTAAGTACTAGTAAGATGGCATCAGTGTCACTGATAATATACATGCTGGTATCGTACGTTGACGACCAATCAGTACACATCTACAGTAGTACTGCAGAGCCGATAATATACATCTGTGCTGGCGTATAACTGATCAAAACAGCCAGTTTTATGAGTTTAAAGAGAGCACAAATGAATTATGAGACTGAACCAGCATATATATTATTAGTACCCAATACAAAGTATGATATCTAATTATTCGAAAATTTGTGCACATCTATGTATCGTGCGTGCATCAGGTTAGATTCTCAGTTTATTACACGTCGTTAATTTTTGTTGGTGTTGACAAATTGCTTTCTTGGACCTCAGAAACTGTACTGTAGCCATTCTTTTTGTCCAACTTGTGTTTGTTGCTGTTATAGTTTGTCATTATTAAGCAGTGAAGATAGCGAAGGGATATGTGTGATGTCTGACTTTATTACTTCACATGCATGGTCTGCATAATTTGAAAATAAAGAAATAGAAATTGAATAAATATACATTGATTCCAGCAGCTTTCTTTGATGCACAAATTACAATAGCAGGTGTCATATATATATATATATATATATATGTATATATATATATATACAGTATATACATATACAGTGGACTTAAGACCTTCCTTACCGGTTTCTGGACATACAATCAGCATCCATAGCCTAGTGGTTAGGGTGTCCGCATATAAAGCGGGAGGCCAGGATTCGAATCCCGGTGGAGGTTCAAAGTTTTTTCACTGTTCTTGATTTTCCAACTCATTACAATTTCAATTCTATATATTTACCGTAGGGTATAAAGTTCAGTAACAGCAGTTAAGTGCTCTATACAATTATTGGAGCAGAGCTATATGTGTGTAAACACGCTATTCCATCGCATTGCAACTCAGAGTGTCAAGCACACATTGAGTTCTTGTCTCTGTGGTGATCATCAGGCAACTCTTGATGCCTGGTGGCCTGATGATGAATGCCAACGTGAAAAAAAACTCAATGCAATGGAATAACGTTTTTATATCTATCTATAGAAGAAAAAAATATATATATATATATATATATAGTCATAAATTACCACAGGAAAAGTAATACATGTATGTAGATTCATACATGTCACACATATGTCTGTAATCATACCCTTTTCACCTGTTTTGTCAACTTATGTACAGTATGCATGGCCAAGTTTAGATTCCCTAGAACTGAGAAGCAGAAAGCATCAGTCATTCCTTTGATCTGTTTTGTGTTACTTTCAATTAAAATCAGTGGGAATCCCACCACTTCTTGACCTACATTTGAAAAGCATTATACACATCAGATAAAACCCCTGAATGCTCCTTTAAGCAAACTTACAATTGGTCAAATTATTTTGTTGTGTGACAATTGTGACAGCTTTAATAGTCTGTACCCACTCACTCCCACTATACAAATTAACCAACCTATACAGTAGCTCTGCTCAACTTTACAAGTTGAAAAAAAAAATCAAGGAGGTTATTTATAAACAAACAATGACAATTGTTGAATGTCAAGATTCGTTTTGTTCGAATTAGTTACAGTTTTAAAGGTCTATTAACGAACATCTTGCTAATAAGCTCCATCTCGATCTGCAATTAAAAAAAAAAAAACTTCCGGTCTTATAGTGACATTAATTAACTATTAATAATTCACTATTGCAAACGACGCTCGCTCGTTTGGCGAATGGTGTGCATCTCACGTATCTTATCATGATCAAAGTTTTGTGGATTATTATCTCATATTGACACTTCGATGTCGATGTTTATTATATTTCCATACATCGTCTGAACTTGAGATTATTAGCTTTTGGCTTCTAAGACCTGCTTGGATCAAATACACCAGAGTATCATTAATATTCTTTTGTACTGTATGTACAAAGGATAATGATTGAGAAACAGTGTTGCCACTGTAGTATAGTTTCATCTTTCATGACACTGATTCTACTTAATATAGATATGATAAATAGATTGATTCAGCATGAAATAATCTTTTTTTTTTTAATTATTTTTTCAGTTAGTTTTCAATGCATTTATTTGTTTATCCATTCATTTATTTATTTGTGCATTTATTTATTAATTTATTTATTTGTGTATTTATTGATTTATTGAGCTATAATCCAGGGACACACCGGGCAGTATGATACAGTAAGCCATATATATACTGTATGGTGCACAATATACTTAATCTTGGTGTGTCTTCAATTTAGTCAACTTTTGATTGCAAAATATTGTAGGACTTACAGTAGCCATAGCTTTATATAAGCCTGCAGCTAGATATGTGATACATAGCCTGTACTGTACAGTATAACATTTCCACAAGAATGCCATACATTGCAATCAACTACAATCAAGTCCTTGTGGTTCCCTGTTCAACAAGTTGTTTCATTTCCTAAATCATAATTTACAAGAGCGCCCTCTAAAATGTGTTTTTTTAATTTACCTAGTAGAATTCAGAGGTTATTTGGAGTATACTAAATAACATGTTGTTTCAAGGAACTTCGTAAGAATTACAAAAAGGTTTTCCAGGCCATTAATGTTAACTGTTTTAAGCTTAAAAGTAGAAAGCAAATTCTCTCATCATGTTTAAAGCTTAGTTAATAGATATCCTTACATATCACATACAGTCATCATTGCCCAGATGAACAGTTCTTCTTAAATATCTTTGTAGGCAATATTTTGCACCATTTGGGAGCTATCAAGATTTCTTAAGTAATTGTGTCAGGGGCTTGCCATTTTGTAATTATTTGTCATTAGAGATACAGTAAGTTAAAGCCACAGAATTATCTATTATTTGGCATGACTTTATTACATTCAGATTCTACTGTATGTGGATCAGAAGATGAAGGCAGCTTAGATACAGTATAAGCCAACATATGAGGACTTAACTTTTGGGTAGATATTTATCCCCCAAAACTTCCAGAAAGTAACGAAATGTTGCCTTAACATACTGTACTGTAATTTCATAAAGATACCACTTTACTTAATCTATTAATCAAGTTGAACAAATTTTTAATTTGGTTTCCTCCTGTAATTATTAAAATGACAGTGTGTATACATAAATAATTTGTTGTTGCTGTTCACTGGCGTTGACCTTTAACCTCTCTTCTCCTACGTAGGTAAATGAAACAACATGAGCCATTTACCCATTCACCTATTTGACGCACAAATATTTTGAACGCATCACTGCCAATTTATTCTCAATATAATGGATAATTTCCTGCAAATCTTTACACTAGCTGAGTTGTTTCAATAGTAAAGCTATTACAGATAACACATCGAGGAAGTGATCTGTTATAACAAGACTTTTAAGTTCTGTACAATCACGTAGACCAATGATGACAGGGTTGGGTTTGCGTCTCCTTTAACAGACAACTCAAGAGAATAATTTAGCGCTCAAGTTGTGTGCTGTACAGTGTTTTTTTTTTGATAGGCTCTAAATTTTGACTGTTATATTTAATACATGGTTCCTGTGCACTCAAAAAATTCTGTTAACTTTTATTAAAAATTTGACAATTCTTTTTCCTACGCGATAACGCCAAGTTATAAAAATGTATAAAAATTCTATATTTAAAATATAAATAATATATAAAAAAATATATAAAATAACAATTTTATGAAAATTTATAAAAATTTTATACGTGTAAAATTAAGTTGAGCTAACGTTTCGATCCTAGCAGGATCTTCTTCAGAGGCTGAATGACAAGTAACAGTAACAGAAGGGACAAATAAACACACAGAATACAGACAGGTTAATTGAGCAGGGTGAACACAAAGAGATAGATGTAAGGGGATAAGCCGACAAGGGATGGAGAGAAGAAAGCAACAGGGGAAGAGGAGAGGTAGGAGATAAGCAGTGGAGGGACAAAGAGAGGATTAAGGGAAGAGGGTAGGGCATAAACTAGAGAGGGCAAATTATTCTATGATGATGAGAAAATTAAAGGAAAGGCGTAGAGTTCTTGAAAGTTCTTTTTGCCAATTATTCTTTCCCTCGTCTTCTTAGAACCATTTCACTCTCTTGATCTCTGTTAATATCTTCTCCCTCATTATCATTGCGTGTGATGCCTTTATTTCTCTACTGATTCACATCTTGCAACGACTGTAAAGTCTACCACTCTCTCTCTCTCTCTCCATGACGTTCTTTGCACATTTAGTTCTTTGAGAATTCATGTTTCGTGTTTCGTGTCTGTAAATTTTTATTAATTTCGATTTAAGAAAGCTTAAATCATTTCCCATTTAGCAAGAAATCATACACTTCCATGTATTTACTTTTGTTGCCTTGATTCCTTTCTTTTGTGTTACATGTTTCTTTTATTTATTTATTTATTTATTTATTTCTTATGGTATTTGCCAGTCTTACTCTTTATTCCTTGTTGGTTTTGCTTTCATTTTGTGAATACTTCCCTCGTGTAAAAGTCACGTTTACCAGGAAAATAATTAGCATAAATGTTGTAATCTCAGACAGAGACAATGCTTCAGAGAAAGATATAAAATTTGAATTCATTGTTTATTGATTCGGTGCGCCAAAATTCTCTCTTCGCATAGATCTAATCTTTCAAGATGAAATAACCTGTTTGAAGCAAACTCTACCAGGTTTCCTCATTAAATTTGGATCGCGGTTGACATAGTCCTTGTCCTAGTTAGTGTATCCACAATCTTTATTATATAAAATTTCCATTTTAAATAGTATAATAAATATATATAAATTTGCCTAGGCAAGGAATATTAATCCAAGGAGCAAGAATTAACTGTATAATATAAATTTAATACTGTATGTACCAGCCGTTTGATAACTTATTGCAATCGCTACATATGCTCATTACGTATTCCCCATAAAACCAGCATTTACTTATTACACAAACGATTATATTTACTCATATTCAGTATAACCTGATCTCTTGTATCGATTAATTTTTTTTCTTAATTAAATATGACATTTAAGCACTGCTTCAAAAATTTATCCGCATCTTGTAATTTTTTACAAGTTTTTGGAAATTTTTTATGTTTATACTGTGAATATCTTGTGTTTTTTTTTGTGGAAAAAAATTTGAAGAAGGTTGATTTTTAATATGTACCTGCCATGAAATTAATTTATAGCTTAAGTATAGAGCCCTGGATCTGAATAATCCTACAGCCATATAGCATTATGTCATGGGCATGACAGGCAAGTGTGGGAGAGGGGGGAGGGGGAGGGCGTAATTACTCTAGGGTCTACGAAAAGATGGAGTAGACTGTGGTCAAATATGGAAATATGGAATAAAGAATAGTGCATTCCATTTCATAACATACTTAAATTAAGGGGCAGGAAAGAGTGCAAGATAGGGCCCCATTGATATAACCTTGACCTGTGACCTGACCTGGTTCTCGACAACACTGATGATTGAAGACTATGCACTTTACCATCTGAAAACTAAACTTTCGTGTATCAAAACGAGGGACAGAATTTTGACCTACTTTCTGTGGACGGATCGATTCCTGGATCTTGAAGATCAAATTGCCAAGAACTATAATAACATTCATCTATATAATGTTAGCACTGTGAAAATATATAGACTGATCCATAAATTGATGTAAACATGTACAAACCTACTGTACAACGATGCAGTGAAACAAATTCAGAGGCATTTTTACCATTTTTATGATATTCACACCAACACATGTGTATACATTCAGAAGAAGAGAGTTGAATATACTGTAATGAGTGTCTGCATGTCATTATAATGTTAGCCCAGGATTGCTTGGGATCATTCAGGAATGAAGATCTCCTAACAACCCTTTCCTTCTCACATGGAGTGACCAGTCTCTCTGTGTATCACCTATTATAAAGGTTTGAATTGACTCCTGGTGGTAATTAACATTGAAATTAATTACCATATTTTACCCAGCTGACAGTAACACTATCTTGCTACTCAGTAACTGATTAATATGACCTTGGTATAAACTACATCCCTGATAGTCATACTTTTCTTGCTAATTCTACATTGAACTCTGGTTTTCACCAAGATCATCTTAGAGGTACTCCCAGCACTGGCAAATGTTTAATTGTGGCCTGGGTATTATAAAAGGGCCCATGGAGAGGCCAGATACATCCCCTTCATGCACACTTGAGAAATATTATTGCACAATTATGTATTGTCTTTTAGCATGTATACCAGAACCATGTTGCTTTTGGCTGAAGTTCAAAGGTCACATAACATGCACCAGTGGATGTGCACGAGTAAACTATATAGCACTATCTCATTTAATTTGCATGTATGCTAATATAGTTAATAACAACACTTGAGCTAGTTGGAAATACTTGAATGGCCTTTCACACTGGACTAGCTACAAATGGCAAACAAACTTTTCATTTTCACTTTAATGGAGATTGACCCAAATTTAACTATCATCTTTTAATACTCTCATATGACAGAACAATATTACTCAGACTTCAAACAGCTAAGAAAAAATTAAGCTAATTAATGCTCCATTTATGATTTACCCTAAAGTCATATCTGAGAACTGTCATTTTGTATTAGTCTGTGATGTCATAGTCATTAGTGCCTATATACGATATGAACACTTTCACTTTCTCTTGATAAGTTTCTCTTCATAATTTTGCCATAGATTTAAATAATAACATGAAGGCTAAATACATTGAAGCACATGCATGTGGTTTCGATGACATTGTCTAAAATTTATTTGTTTAGACTTGATCAAGTCCTAAGATTTGTCTGTGCAGGAATTAAACCAGTGTGATATTTTCCAAGTGAAATCAGATTTTCTTTATTATTATTTTGTTAAATTTTTATAACAATATTAGTTTTTCGTGACAGCTTTATATTTCTATAATCCCAACAGTAGATCACTGATGATGGTATCGGGTTTGTGCAGCATCTCGTTAAGTTCAGCTGATTTGGTATATATATAGTTGTCTAGCAGAACTTGTAATTAATGCAAGCAGTTATGATGATGTTTAATTACTCAAATTTAGTAATTGATTTATCCTGGTAACAGGTGAATATTTACTTTGATAAATATTCCCCCCCATTCCCCCTCCCCCCCCCCTCCAAAAAAACATCCAACTGCTATAACTAAATTCATGGTTAAATTTAATACAGTGCACCTGTTAGGGCATGAGGAAGTACTGTACAGTACTGAACTGCTTAGGTTGTGATCATCATATATAATTATTAATGAAACACTATAATAATTACATATTAAGTAAACCTGACCTGAATGGGAAAATATGGCAGAAGGCTATATAATTTATGTCATGAAAGGTATATTATTAAATATGCTTCAGATGCATTATACTGTATGTGAAGTTCAGTGTTTGAATATAATTCATAAGTTCATTGAGTGTCAACTTAATCTTTACAACTATAAATCATTGGCCAACTGACATACATGAGATATGATATATCAGCTGTAAAATCAATATATATCAGTACATGATAAATAATATAAATAGGAAAGAAAATGCTTTTATTGTATATTACTTATAGTGTGTACAGTTAAAGTCAATAGGGTCCAAAGTTTGAACTCTCTGTGGATAGGTACATAAACACGTACATAAACACTGTATTGGTTTTATTTCAAAAAGGTACTACATGTCCCGTACATGTCTCCTGTTCATGAAAATGCATCTAATTAAGCTAATTGATATGCGTGGAGAAATTTTAGTGCCTGTTGATTAATTAGTGTTAATTGTTTGGCCATGTGCAACATTAATTGACCAGCTGGATCCGTCGCAATGTGTTGAAATCTTTGCTCTGGATTGGTTCAATTGACTTTATAGAGTAATTGGCCTCTCAACGAGGTGTCTATTAAACAGCAGAACATATATGAGGATACACGTATACTGTACACTAGCTTTTAGTTACAGTATCTATGTGCACACGCATGTATGCGTGCATGTAGGAAACTCCATCTGAAATATACCTTTGAACTGCTGAATTATATTCCAACCCAATCTGCCTGCCTCAGGTTTGTCGGAAAAGCCTTAAATCACGATGTCGTAAATTTTTCTACGTGGTTGTGATTCTCTGGAAATAGAATCTTCCGAATGCCGAATTGCAAATAATCCGATCGATTTGCTAGATGGATTTTGAAACTGTAAAAAGACGTGAGGGAAACTTTGGCCGGAATGAATTTTATCTGGATAGTTTCGGGTTTATAGAACGCATGGTTCCCTCGGTGATATGAATTTTATCTGGATAGTTTCGGGTTTATAGAACGCATGGTTCCCGGTGGTTAAGTTCTGGTCGTCAATAACACTAACCAGGCATTGAATGCAAATTGTAAGTTCTGAAACTTTGGAGGTTAAATTATTACCGGCCCTGAGAGATTTAAAGTAAAAGAGAGAGCTCTGTGTCCAGGATGAATCTGTAAGTTATCACTATATTAATATGTCCTGTTTTTTCTTCATTTTTCCATTTTTTTTTTTTTATCCTTCCGTAATTGTGAGCTATTTATATTCAAGGTTTAGTTGGGGAAAGAAGAAGGTGTGATACTAGGGCTACTGTAATTAAACATCGCATCACAACTCACCAATTTAACTGGTTCTTGTCAAGTAACACACAATTCCTCTGTACCTTAATAGTCTAACAATTTTGATTGTATTTCAACCTAAATGGCAATTTTGATGTACATACTGGAGTGATTTGAATAATAGAGGGATGGCTGGGAAGGACGAGGAAAATATGTTTGCCAATAACGGCGCAGTAAAGTGCTTGTAAAATGTGTCTATAGAGTTATCCCGTGGTTGCCCAGATGCTCAAAGATGGGAAGACTTTGACCTACATCACCTAGCTATCTTAAAGCAGACAGATTCCAAATTGACACTTTCCCATCTTCTGTACCTACTGCAAAAACACACTGAGCCATATATAATATAAACAGAAGCAGTGCTGAAATGTTACCCGTTAGTGTAGGCTACCCGTACATGAACGAGGAAATTTAGTGCCTGCAAATAGCGAAGGCGAATCAAAACAGGTACTGTAAGTACAGTGAGTAGCATCTCTTGCGATTACCCAAACCTGCAGCCTGCTGGGTCAGTTCTTGGGGAAATAACAGAATGTCACAATTTGACCACAGATGGAAGTAGTCAATGAAGTTTGTGACAATTTTCATAATAAACTTTAAGTGAATATAATAATAATAATAATTATTATGATTTATATTAACGCATGCATATCTACCCGGAAGGGTGCTCAAGGCGTGGGAGAGAAAGAGAATTTAAGGAAGTAAAAAAAAAGAAAAATCGACAGAAGAACTTATTGGTTAACATCGATGAATAATTATGGACGCATAAGTTGAGTTTTCTGAAGTTGTTTGACCGAAGTGAGGGCAGCACAACATCTGAGTTCTAGTGGTAACCCATTCCAGATTGCACAGTTTGTACTCAGCTAGACCACACAGAATCTAGGGTCTATTGAAGGCGACATTGTACATGGTGATTTAACCCTCACGGTTTAAACTAACATTATAAACTTTTATTAATGGCCGCATTTTGACGTAACATGCTATCATATAAGGATTGAAAAGCATTGCACAACAGAGCTGTAGACCGGGTCAGTGATATAACAACATGCCAAGTCAGTTGTTGACTGAGAAAATATTGATGCATTTCCTTTAAGGATGTTTTCAAAAGGTTGTATTACGTACTGTACGGTTCCTCCTAGACTGAAGACATGGAACATTCTGTCCACAAGCAGAATCACTTGCAAAGTCTTTATAAACGTGTCTCGAGTAACATCAAAGTGTCTTTAAGTTTACACAGGAGGTTATATATGTCGTGTTATTATTTGTTGATGTTTTATAAAAGAGTGTAGTTGGAAAATGAGGTTTGCTGATATCAGAAGCAAAAGTCAATATTATTTGTTGTACCTATTCATTGCTACATATAAACACACAGCGGATCTATATAAACCTAAGCCTACGGTGTATACGCCTACTGTACATACTATACTGTACATTGTTAAATGCCATATTTCAACAGATAAGACTAATTAACTACCAAATAATAATATCATTTTGACCATTTTTGGGGTCAATGAAAGAACACAAATTAAGTGGAATATGGAGATGTAATGATAGAAAAGTATGCATGAATTTAACGCTATCAACTGCCCTAAGAAATGTAAATAGGAAATTCATGATCAAAAAACAGTCTACATTAGGACCGATTGAGATTTCTCCAAAACTATGGTTCAAATTTAGTCCTGTTTGACTTTTCTTTTTCTTTTCTTTTTTGTGGGTGGGGGGGGCAGGGGGGGTTTAGACTTGTTGGATCCTGTAATATGATGATGTCACACAAAGTTTGCTGTACATCAGACAGAATATTCATGGAACAATTCATCTCGCAAAGTAGGAGTGGCTCTAGAGATCAAACAGATTCAGGCCAGCCCTAGATCAAGTTACGCTCAGCAGTACGGCAAGAAAACATTTTTTACGTTTCTGAGAGTTTAGTTTAATTTCACTCACGGAAATATTTCAGTGTGTCTCAGAAAACCAATTGAAATTGGCTCAACACCTTGTACATTGTCAAGAAAAGGCTCTCATTAAACGCGAAAGTAGCAAGGTCGGTAGAACATATGATTGGCCAAGGCCCCGTCATCATTCCACCTCTGGCAAATTGTTTTGATACGTTTTCTCAGAAAAGGAGGCGGTCTGAAACTAATTTCTGCTTGTCATTCCTTTCATATTTACTATAAAATGTCATTTTCTGTTTTTCCCAAGCTTCTGTCCTATGAAGGACACTTCAAATCTTTCTCGGAATTTCTGTCCAGTTTTTTCCCCTTTTTTTGCGCTCCCTCTTAAATTATTTATAGGTATTTTTGTTCATAATATGCTTTTATTTACAGTAGTTTCTTATCCTAGAAAGACAAAGACAAAAGTATATATATTTTGTTTAATTTGGAAACATTTCTTCTTCTTTTTTCTTGTCAGTATTGGTTCTAAGAAATAAAGTTTCGTCTTGTGTAATCAGGAAAGGCTTGAAAGAGATAGTGAACATAAATCACAGGGCCCCTTTATTATTATTATTTTTTTTGCCCTTTTTCTTTGCCCTTCGTTATTCACTGCAGCGGTGCAAGCGACAACTTTCTTGGTAGCAGAACTTTTTAATCATGAAAAATGCATTTCCTGGAAATTAAAGATCTCTTCACCCTCTCTGTCAGTTCAGATTATGATATGAACTTCATATTTGTATGGAGATATTATCCCAGCTGTGATTAGGCTTTTACAAATCTTCGACAGGCCCATATCATATTTGACTCGAGAAACGTGTAATTCATGACGAAGGATATATATGACTAATTATGTATTTATTTATTTTCAAGTTATGAAGCTGCTCATAAAAATTTTCCATGAAAATGTTTTTTTCAAATATTTATCTGTCACTTAATTTATAGACTGTACATATATTTAATCGCATCTTTTATTGAATTAATGCAGCAATCTGGTGACGTTGTGCGTGCATAAAGCATGGTTGTAAATAATATATATATTCAAGTAAAACCAGTTTCTTTATAATCTAGATACCAAAATCATGTACGTACTGTATCTCAGGAAATATGACATTAGGCATGTCAACTTTGGAGGCTGGCCAATAAATAATAATAATTGTTATCCATTTTTCTTTTTTTTGATCATCATCAAGGCTGCATTTTAGGGGTTGATAATGACTGTACACTCATTTTTTAATGTACAGTAACAATCCTATAATGGGGCTCCTCTCCTGCTTGACAAGTTTTGCATAACTGGACAGCACCCTCCGTTGGTCTGGGCTAGACTTGACTGGACCTGAACCCCTGAAGGCTAATACATAGGTCTGTACTCTTGTACTAGGATTGATGTATCACAGATTCTCATACTGCTCAGAACTGAATTATAGTCAGTTGGGGTAAAAAAAAACAAGGGGGTAGTTGGGGTAAAAAAAAACAACCCCTTTTTATAGAAGGGGAATATTTAGCCAAAGTTCCAATTTATTTTGGGTGATAGTCCTACATGTCTAGTTCATTATTATATAATTTCCGGAACTCTATGTCACTTCGCTACCAATCACCGCTTCATCGAATCAAGTGAATGCTAAACCAGCAAAATTTGAAGTTTGTACCACATATCCGAAACTTTCTCCTGCATACCCAGCTTATATGATGTGGAGATTATTCCAGCAGTTACAGCATAGCAGTTAGTGATATTACGCTCCCCCATGGTAGAATTACTCCAACTTCATTCACGCTTCATGGGGGGGCCTTGCTTTTTTTTACCCCCAAAAAATGATGCGAATGGGGTAAAAAAAAACAAGTACTTTCCGGCTCCAATGTACTCCCTATTTTGCCCGAATGGATAAATTTTTCCATAATGTTGATTTTAGAGGTAAGGCAAATAGTTTTCATGTCTGTGTTGTGTCAAAAATGTTAAATAATTGGGCAGAAGTAACTGAAATTGGCTCTACTCTAATGTTTCTACTATAACACCACATTTGTGTAGCATCATATACACACTGTACAGTATGAATATGGCTGAGCATGACATATGACACGAGTCATCCATAATTTCGAATTAAGACAATTTTACAATTGTTTTCCTTTTTCATGTAAAGGTAGTAGCTCATACTAAGATGTAATTATATGCAAACACGATTTTAAGGTACATTCATGAAGAAAATAGCTGTTTTCTAGCATTGTTTTTTTTTTACCCCAGCATTGTTTTTTTTTACCCCAAATTAAGCAAATTTTGGGGGTAAAAAAAAACAACATTTTTCGCCAAAAACGACACTTTCCATTTACAAAAAAGTTATTTTTGTTAGATTCTCTTTAAGAGAATCCCACTCCACACACTTGAACATCGGAACCGAAAAAATACCTCTTACTCATCAATTTTTAGAGCAAACTTTAGGTAAATTGTTTTTTTTTACCCCACCTGACTATAATTTAAATTAACAGTAACTTTTTCTTTAAAGTTTGGGACTGTAATGAAATGGCCTTTCATGCATGGTTACAAATTGAAGTGACGCCCATTCTTTAAAGCCTCATTATAGCACAACTCCATGTAAACACAACCTAACACAGATCCCTTAACCCCTTCCATATCTTTGATAAGTACTGTATAATGAATAGTGTAGGATTATGATCCTGTACCAAACAGATAATGATCCTGTATGATTATAATGTAACACAGATCCCTTAATCCCTAACCATCTCTTTTGATACTGTATAACGAATAGCGTAGGATTATGATCCTGTACCATACCGATTATGATCCTGTATGTCTATGACCTAACACAGATCCCTTTTATAATCCCTTCCATCTCTTTTGATACTGTATAATGAATAACGTAGGATTATGATCCTGTACCGTACCGATTATGATCCTGTATGACTATGACCTAACACAGATCCCTTAATCCCTTCCATCTCTTTTGGTACTGTATAATGAATAACATAGGATCATGATCCTGTACCATACCAATTATGATCCTGTATGACTATGACCTAACACAAATCCCTTAATCCCTTACCATCAGTTTTGATTCTGTATTATGAATAACGTAGGATTATGATCCTGTATGATTATATATGACCTAACACAAATTCCTTAATCCCTACCATCTCTTTTGATAAGTTGTACAATGAATAACGTAGGATTATGATGAGCTATTTCTAATGAGGTCCATTCGCAGTACATATACAGTACATATATCTATTGGTTATACATGAAAAAATTCACACCCAAAAACATGGTGCCCCATGTTTTTATGTTACCGGTCGATCCAAACAATAAGTGGCCGTGCATGCGCTAGAATGTCTTGATCTCAATACATAATCTGGAAAGGAGACTTTAACACTGTAGTGTACTTTCGCCAGAATCAGCAGAGTACAGGTGTATTCAACTGCGAGTGAATTAGCAGCCGAAGACGCAAGGTTATGTGACATACATGCTTGGAACGGCTCGTTTACCTCTGCTATGGAGACATTATGTATTGTGTATGTATTATGTATTGTGGGTGTTGGGGGTGGGATTGGTAGGTTTTACGTGTTGGGTTGGTGTGTGGGTGGATATAAGTGTTACTGTTTTCTTGTATTGTTCTCTTTATTCACTTATGGGAGCACTCTGCTAGACAAGCCCTCTGGATTTTTTGGATTGCTTCCTTTCACAATTTTCCCTGTTGTTCATAAATTTTGTCACTTAGTTAACTTCTCTGTATTTATATTGTGAAGAAAAAAATAAATGAAATGAAGTGTAAATGAAATTATTGGAGGGAGAGACCAGACCATCGTTAAAATCTGCGACAGACATTACTAATTACTTAATTAATATACTATCCAAGTGACTGTTTTCATACAGTTCTTATGAAATTTTCTAGCTATGTGCAAAGAATATTTTGAAATACGAAATTGGTTACCTAATTTTAATACCATTTAATAATGTAATATTTATATATAATTAAAAAAACTTGCTAAAATTGATTGAGAGCCATTTATTCATCATTCAATCAAGGAATCAGCCAATAATTAATTATTGCAGATTTACTTTTTGCAGGTCGTCCAAGTTTTTGGTTTAAACCTCTCTGATACGATTTTTGAATGAATTCCAACTAACAGTTTATCCCTAGTGTTTTCTGATCGTGGAAGAGTTTACCTCAAATACTGTAGTTACCATGCAGTATTGTAGTATATAAACATACATGTTAACTGCCATTTGGATATATATATTTTCTCTCTGCCGTATGTAGATAAACTCGGTTTTCTGTAATCTGCGAAACCATATTTCGTTACACGTGACTGTATTTATTTTTGGTTCATGATGTACTGTGACATTTCTGACAACATCTGTTTGGGAAATGAATTATTTGCCTCGGGAGTAACTCTGCCGGTGTGTGTGCATTTGTATGTCATTCTGTCTCGTGTTTGGATGCGTGCTTCTTAAGAGCTCTCTTTATATCGTTTAAAAGGACAAATGTCAGAATCGATATCTGATAGTCAATGCAGCGTACTGTACTTGTAGCTTTGCATGCATGGTTGGCTAATCAGTCGTAAGGTTGAGAGAGCTGCTTAGCAGCGCTCTTCGTATTTCTAATACCGACCTTTTTTAACGATCATGTGTACAGCACATTGTCACGAGTAGACTGTAGGAACGTGAGTACCGAGTAATCTGCACGTGTACACTTTGATATTAAATATTTATCTTAACGTAGAATACATACGTACATATATACTTTGAAATAGATAATAAAAACTGGGATTTGTTCCAAACCGGGCCCCGTCCTCTCCCCTGTAACTTATTTCCCCCAGAGTCATTTTTTCATAATAATAATAATAATACATAATTTTTATATAGCGCCCAACAAACTATGAAATAAGTCTCGTGGCACTTAGCAATTTAGTTACAACATATATACGTTTTAGTAAAAAGATACGTCTTGAGAACTGATTTGAAACCATTCACAGTCTTGCACATTTTAACATGTTCTGGAAGTGAGTTCCACAAGTAAGGAGCATTACATGAGAAATTATTTATATCCGGATCGGTATTTACATATATCTTTTTAAAAAGAACTACCGGATGCAGGATGCTTCCCCAAAAAATTTCTCGGAAATTGCGGCCATGCACATGCATGCAGCTTAGAGCATTAAATCCTGTGCACATTAACTGTAGCCTAAGCTGGCAGCTGTTTTCTATATATAGTGATCTAATTTACATATTGTATAATGTATGCAAATGTTGTTCAAGTTTTGCATGATCATGATAAGGTACAAGTAAATTATTATAGGCTTTGTATACACTACAGGTACAGTAGCTGTACCATTCTGAATCGATGATAAGAAATGAATGATGGCCTGTCAAGTATGCGTGTATGTATGTATATATGTATGTATGTATGTACATCATGTATGTATGTATGTATGTATGTATGTATGTATTTACATCATGTATGTATGTATTTTAGATCCTCCTGCAAGCAGGAACTCGCGAAGAAGCCTCATTGGCTTTATCAAAGTACTGTACTTATATTTATCAGTCTGATCATCTATCAAGTACCAGCGTAGTATAAATTACCAAAGTTACCCGCATTTTAGATACTTTTTTTTTCATCCTTGAGGAAAGCAAATCAAGCGTTTGTTTGACTCTCTGCGACAGATATCCTTCTTGTATTGGCTTACAAATTGTATACTATTCCTGTAAGTAATGGATCCAGAACAGCAGAGTATAATTTTGATTATTATTATTACAAACAAATGGAAGCAATTTATGTGAAAGAATTGCTTTCAGATAGCTGATCTCAACAATTGGCTTAATTATGGTTATATTATTTATTTACGGTATATGTGAGTATACTATACCGGTGCCAAACAGGCATGTTAGGGTAAAGACTAGGACATCGATGAGGTGTTCCCGAAGAAACTGGACGTAAACAGGAGCTTGCTATCGTTTGTTACCAAAAATAATGTGATCATATTTACCAAATTTTACTTTCATTGCGTAGCCTATGTTTTTACACAACATTATGTTACAGTAGTTCAAAATATATCCTCCTATTTAAAAAAAAATTTGGGGGGTGGGCTTTAGCGAGTAAAGAACAATTTATCTGCATATTAGGATAATCAAACACCAGTTTTTGTAAGTAAGTTGTTTTATTATTCTTTATTTATTTTTTATTATTATTCCTTGGTTGTTTGGATTTTTTTTATTATTATTTAGAAATTATTTTGATTCCATATAATTTTCTTCTCTTAATCCTCTCTTACCTGTCTCATCATAACTGCTGCACTACCATGTCTTGAGTAACCTTTGGACACTGCATGAGCTATGTAGCTAACACCACTGGGACAACATTGGTCAACTCTGTGTCCTGAGTGACCTGTGGACACTGCATGACCTATGTAGCTAACACCACTGGGACAACATTGGTCAACTCTGTGTCCTGAGAGACCTGTGGACACTGCATGACCTATGTAGCCACCCCCACTGGGACAACATTGGTCAACTCTGTGTCCTGAGTGACCTGTGGACACTGCATGACCTATGTAGCTAACATCACTGGGACAACATTGGTCAACTCTGTGTCCTGAGTGACCTGTGGACACTGCATGACCTATGTAGCTAACACCACTGGGACAACATTGGTCAACTCTGTGTCCTGAGTGACCTGTGGACACTGCATGACCTATGTAGCTAACACCACTGGGACAACATTGGTCAACTATGTGTTTTGAGTGACCTGTGGACACTGCATGATCCTATGTACAGTAGCTAACACCACTGGGACAGCATTGGTCAACTCTGTATCCTGCGTGACCTGTGGACACTGCATGACCTATGTAGCTAACACCACATGGACAACATTGGTCAACTCTGTGTCCTGAGTGACCTGTGGACACTGCATGACCTATGTAGCTAACACCACATGGACAACATTGGTCAACTCTGTGTCTTGAGTGACCTGTGGACACTGCATGACCTATGTAGCTAACACCACTGGGACTGCATTGGTCAACTCTGTGTCTTGAGTGACCTGTGGACACTGCATGACTTATATATAGCTAACAACAGCTTCTTTAGTCAATTCCAATGACCCTGGTTAGCCTTCCCCTCAAGACAGATATTAGAAGAACAGCACTTAGCACATGTATGCAATTATGGATACAAACTGTGTCGGGTGCTTGCAAGCTACTGTAGGTAATTCTATCAAGTACATGCACATAAGAACGTGTTTATTCAAAAGGCCACCTAGCTGTCAGGGGGTCCTGTACTGTATCCTCCTACTACATGAATGCCTGCACTGCCATTGATACCTTGGATCATCTATGCCTCTATATGATATACGGATAAATTATTCTTAATGAGACAAATGTCATAGGACTTGGAATGTTGTCTGGTGGTCTCATGAATTTCAAACATATTCTAAGAAGAAGAATACTTTTAGGCATGCCCAGCCTGCCTGTGAAATATGAAGGATTTGAATCAGAGTTGCCGAGAAAATCAAATTAATTTTGCGCTTCACCGGTCTGTCAGGGGCTGCATGCTTATACTTTTGGAATGAATAACAGGGCAAGACCTCCTCTGGAGGAAGCCAATGTAAGCTTCTGCGAGAAGTCACGTAGGCAAAGACGCTGATGTGGGCATTTAGTCGGAATGTGATTCGATAAACTTTTTTCAAAATCAATTTTCCTTTTTCCATTCCTTTTTTTTTTTTTTTTTTATATGTTCGAATGGATTCAGAAAATAGCCAGGTTTTAAAAGAGTTGAGAACAATTTTGATGTTTTCAAAATTATGCTTTTAAATGCTACACTATGTTTTATGAGGAGAGACGCGTCTATTGTGTCTGAGAGATGTTCCACAGAACGACGCTTTGACGAGGCAATTTCCCTCATGCAAGTAATCAAATTTGACTTTAATGTGAAGAAGCTCGATATATATACCAACATGCCGTGTAGCGTTTTGAAACTTTGTTTTCAAGTGAATTAGTCATCCCAGAACTGCTTTTTTTCTCTTGTCGTAAACAAACATTGAATGGCAAACATGAAAACCCTTCCGGAGAATTTGTTATTAACCTGAGCAGCAACTACCATCTTCATGTTACTGTAAAGTAAGATATAGATGTGTTTGTGATTAATGTCAACTCTCACAGTGATCTGAGGGCAATGCCCATTTTGTTTACAAAGTATCAGGAATTGAATGTTGGTGTCATGGGGGCGGCCATTTTGTGATGTCATATTACCACCAGAAAAGGGAATTAAAACCTTTAAATGTCAGTTTTTGTATTACCTTTCTATATCTTCAATGTGAAGAATATGTTGAAAATGAAACCAATACCAGTATAAAACTGTTTAAATCAGCGTTTTTAGTCAGCATTCAAAAAATCTGTCTTGATTATAGAAAAGAAAGTTTTGTATTAAAACTAGATGAAGAAAACCACCCCCAACAAAACAAAAAACAAGAAAATATGGCTTGATATTGCCATAAATTTTAGACTTCAGCATTTTCAGTCAGCATTCAAAAAATCCCCCTCACCCCCACTGTAACTTTATTGAATGAGTATTGAATGACTATAAGGGTACATATATATAACTTAAAGTGTGGTTCTTCTTTAAGCTAATCTGAAATTGCTTCTTTACAATCTAGTTTGATCATATATAACCCAGGGCTGAATTACCCTTTAATACCAGTGCATTAATTTATTATTTACAGTTTGCATCAATGTCCTTCTGTGAATAGTCGTCGTACCTTCAGATCTACTGTGTGTCTTCTCATAAAAACTATGATACAGTAGTCAGAATTTGCCCTCTTTTTCTTGGGGGGAGGGGGGGGGGGTTAAAGGTGGGGGTTGAGGAGGGTGATCACAATCATAGATTGAGTTCAACAAATATTTCCTGATATACATTCCAGCTGTTGTTTCTCCGTCATCTGAGCTCGGTCTCTCTGCTTTACGTCATTCCTATTAGTTTCATTTCCTGCTCGACAATCCACCTCTTTTGCAATACATATCCCTCCCCCCTCCCTCGCCATCCCTCCTCCTTCACTTCTCCATAAAGCAAAGGAGTAAAGGTTGTGGATACTTCACTTTCATATTTGGCCGTGAGTCACTGAAATATTTAAACCTGTGAAAAGTGAAAGTGATATGTAGGCTACCGGTCTGTATCGTAAGTGTAATATACAGTACAGTTAATATAGCTCCATAAAACTCTTCATTGAAATTTACAATGACCAAAAGCTTTTCAATGTTGAACAAATTAGACCAGCTATATCCTGTTCTTATTAATTGTATCCTTGGTTGTTTTTGCTCAAAGAAAACACTGGAGATTTAATAGGAAATGACACATATATATATAGTCTTCTTAAATATCCTAATATGACCGAGCCCTCCCATCAAAAGTGTTTCTTTTTGCACAGCAGTGCTCTGCTTCCCAAATTTGTATACTGTACATATACTGTACGTATCGTGATCACCATATATACTTCTGGTATACACTGACAATGAATTATTTACCTGATAATAATCAAAGTTCCATGATTTCTAACAGGAGCTAAATGATTGGAGGACAGTTTTGACTCTAGCCAATCACAGGTGCCCCCTATGACTTAGCACTTATGAATAAAGATGAGTTGTTATGATTTTTTTTTTTCCTGCATTGTTGTGATTGTGTGTGTGATGTCATAAAGAGTGAGCAATATACAGCAGGCTGCAGTGATCATGTGTGTGTACAGTGTAGGTATAGGCTGTGGCTAATTTGTGACGTCACCGAGTCGTACAAACCAGGGCATTATTATATGTGAGTAGTATATAACAGCCAACAAGCTGGGAAGGTGAGTCAGAAACAACTTTAGCATCGAGGAAGGCAAGTAGCCAGTGCACTCGAGTCTTGAATAATTTTCACGTTCATAAACAAAGACTTGTCTCCAGGTTATAAAGAAGTGGGGAAAAACAATTTTTTCTAGTGGAGGAAGAAGATATATGTTCTTTGATTGTATACACTGCTGTACATTTATTTTAACCAGCAAACAGACAATTGGGAGTTGAGGAGAAAGAACTAGAAATTAATTTATATACTTTTGTCAAGGTTAACATTCTAAGCCATTTAAATGAAGACAAAGTTTGGTCCAGAGCCCGGATTGGACTTCACCATGCCGTCTGACACAATATCAAGGTAATTTGAGTTCACATTTTCTTCATTTTGCTGTGCTTCTGAAAATAATATAGGTGGTGGGGGACGGAATTGTTGGCATTTGTTGTGTTTTTTATGTTTGCAGAAAGAATTGATTGTATTATAACAAGAAAAAAAAAGTAGCATTAATTTGGAGTCAACATTGTTGGTCTGTTTTTAGTTCACATGCATTTTTTTTTTAATGATTTTTAACACTAATGCTCAATTCTGTTGTGAGCAGCATTCCCTTTAGTTAATTGTTTCTTACCTTTAAGGTTGGGACATTAAAACGTGTTTCATACAACAATTTATACTTCATAAACTTTATCCGCCCTTCGCTTTCCTCCCAACATCTTCCCTTTGTTTTGACAAGGATAAGCACATAGGATGGAAAAATGATCAGAAGTTGGTTGGGAATGTTATTTAACTATTTCTTCCTTTCATTGTTCGGTTAAACGATCGATGTATTCTGTATTTTGATTGCACGTATAGTATTATCCGGTCTGAGGGTGTCATAAATATGCAAGAATTTAAAAGACTTTGCAGAGATGCACTTAAAAAACAACACTCATTCATTCAGCACACATGATTTGTATTTTTGTAAAACAGTACACGTCCATTTCATTGCGCTGGAATTGTCCAGATTAGAAATTGTAACCACAGTCAGTTAAGACCTCTGCTACTCCTCCTCCTAACCACCCCCTACTGCCCCTCCCCCCTCCACCCTCCTCTCCAAGTGTAAACACCATGTCCTTCCTCCTGTTTCTATTTGTACTCAGTTTGTGGATGTCATAGCCATGCAGCTTTGACTTAAGTACCTGAAAATTGCTATCAGAAATTACTATGTTTTGCTGTTGGAGACAGTACATTAGGTACTGTACTACATATGTTCACCTTATAAACATTCTGATATGCACTTAGCTTAATCAGCTTCCACAGCTTCATTAAAAAAAAAAATTTAAAAAAAATTGACATCTGAGGTGTTTTTCTTCCTTGTTTTTCAACCTTTGGGAGGATGACATAGTTTTGGTTGACGTTATAAATACTGTAAAGTATTTATCCTTTTTCAGTCATCTCTACATTGTAAGTCAACTACAGTACCATAATACTAAAGGTTAAATTTGCCATCCAAAAAAGCAAGTGTAATGAATGTGTGCAGCTCTGCTAATACACATACTGTGACCCTAAGTTGCCCTCTGTTTATAAAGCTGTCGATAATATTTTGGAAAAACAGTATTTGACTTTGTAAAGAATATAAATAAATAAATTGCATATTTTTTAGACCCCATCAACTTTTCACAGATTTAAGTGACTATTGTTTTCCTGATCATTTTACATAAATTAAAAGAAAGTTTCATTTCAAGCATTTAATGGCCATAATATAGACCTCTATACTGTACATATCAAATAGGTTGCCATTAGCTTCACAGTGGTTAAGCAGTAAATTTTTTTGTTTCTTGTATTATTGTCATCTTTAATGAGGGTAGTCCTGCTCAGTGTAGATTTGAAGCAAACAGGCACAACTGTTTGTGATATTGGAAAAGTTGCGGGTAGGATACGTGAGACAAAACTAAAGGAAGTCCCAACTATTTTGTTAGTTGCTATGGTGTTGGTCTCCATAGAAACAAGTCTAGTTGATCAACTACATCCCTTCCTTCTTTTTCTCTTTGTTGCAATTTGTTTAAAAGTAATTTATACATATTTTTCTTTTCTTTTTTCACTTTTGGTTGCACTTTATGTGGGTTTGTTACTCTTTACACAACCAAAGGAAGTAATACAAATGAGATAAAACTAGTAGTACACCACAAGAAAGCTGTCATGTGTGTGACCTTCAATGACCCTTTAATATAGTTTTGGTTTTATATTAGCCACAACTGTTTACTGTGGCATAGTCAAATACAAAGCCACCTAGATACTAGCTGGATACAACTATTTATTTTAAAGTAGACACTGTGTTTTGTGAGGTTTTGGAAAGGGAAACAGTCTGCTTTCATAAATAACATAACATTTTCAGACCAAAAAAATAACGAAAATTCAATAATAATTCCTCCATCAGTGGGCTGATTTTGAACGTTTGTCAAAATACTGTACAGTCAGGAAGATGTCCATTTTATATACTTTCTGTGATTTGGGGCAGTCCTAACAAACGATTGGCTTAAAAATTGATGTTCCCCCTCAAGTGTGTACCTCTCTAGAACGCAAACTAATTATGCACTGTTATGTTTTAAAAAAAAATACATAAAAAAAAATTTAAAAAATCATATTCATAGTTTTATCATTTAAAGAAAAATATCATCCATTTTATGATTGAGAAAGACAAGCAAATCAATAATACTTTTGATGAAAGTAAAATAATCCGAGAGATTTTCCAAACGATTTTCAGAATTGCCGAAACATATATGCTTGGATATAATAACTCTCGTAAGGGTGATCCCAAAAAAGAAATGGGGATTAAATCAAGTAGAAAAAAAAATTATTAACCCATTACGTATGAACGGACTTGACCGAACCGAAAAAACGAACCAATTATGATTGCCGCTGTCTCGATCGTCGTTTGCATCTTTCGGCAGAAAAGTCAGGGAAATCTACACTTCTCGCAGACTGCATCGCTTGAGCGAACATTCGGAAGAAAATTAGGCCTGGGATTTATTTTCAATATTTACATAGCTGTACATATTTTATGAGTAGAGTTTAGTTGTTAGACATGGCTAAATATTCCAGAGTTGACAAGTATCCCCATGGCCAATTTTGTAGTAGCTTAAGTACATCGATCTGCCACAATTAGCATGTACTGTATATGTTGCATGAGCAAGCTAGCGTATTCACTTCAAGCCGTGATATCTAACACACTGCTTGTGTTATAGGGATGTACAGTAACCTCATCCGAAGATTGCATATTTCACTGCATACATTAATTGCATACATACAGTATGGCGTATAGAGATTGCATGGGATATGGGGTTAAAATATATGCATCTGCCCATGAAACTCGTTCGTTACTCTTCGTAGCTACAAGATCATTGTACAAACCTTGGGAGTATTGTATATAACCGTAAGCCAGTGGCGAACTAAGCGAGGGGCCGGGGGAGGGGGGGTGGGCACACAGGTCCAAGTCAAGGGGGTGTGCAATGCCAAATATCGATCATATAATCAGTTCAAAGGTTTGCCAAAGCTAGTCAGCATTTTACATCTAAGCCACTGTTCATAAACAAACATATTCTCAAAGGGAGCGGATACCCCCACCCCTTATACCCCCAGGACAACATCCCCTGCACAGGGTGACAAAAGGAAGGATTCGCCCCGGGTGCCAAGGATTCTAAGTACGCCACTGCCGTAGGGCTACATGTATTTGGTTCTTTTCAACAATGAAATTTTTTTGGCTGATCAAAATTGTTATAAAGATTAATCTTCACATCATTAGTTCTACTAAATATGGTATATTATAAATTACACTATCATCTGTCCAAACAGCTAGGGAGTCACCCTAGACACACCCATGGGAGGCTTAATCATGTGACTAAATGTTGTGGCAATAATCTTATGTTACAAATGACGGAGACATTCATGATGAATTAATTTATGCGCATTTCGCAATATTACTCGTTAAATATTATTTCTAACTAAGTAGACTCGTCATCCGCAATGACTCATTTATTTTCAGGGTATTACATTAAATGTTAAACATGCAAACATTCTCTTCTCAATTCTTTTAGTTTTGGCAAACTTTCCAGCTTGTATTTTAATTAACATAGTAAACAGAACTCGCCAATATATCGTATAGTCGAATAGTCCTCCCTTCTTGAATGAATACAATGCAAATTATCCATCTTATAGAAACAGGTGTGGTGGTTTTATACCTAAATGTTTATATTCAATCGTATAATTAATTTTTTCTTTTTTCCGGTCTGTTTATCATTGTTTATACGGAAGTTATGGGACATGGTTTGTAAAAACAGTTTCAATGTCCCATTTCAATTTAGACTCAACTTGTGTAATAAATGTAAATTTTCCAGTCCCGTTCAAATTATTTATTTTTTCCCGTTCCAACTTTCAAAAAGTGCACGGTGCAGTAGAACTTGTAGAAGGTTAATAATATTAATAATAATAATGATATGAGCTTTAAACTATAGAGCGCTGCAGATGTTAAGTATCTACATAAATCAATAACTCTATATAGCATTGTCGTTATCATTGAAATCATTTATAATGATTCTGAGTGGTTCATAATTCTAAAGGAGGTGCATTTTGCTTTGATGAGTAACAAAGGCCTGCCTCTCCTTTGTACATATATACATACGTCATATTCCTCCCGACACCTGTTGTGTCTTTGTTGTTTCACCTGTGTAAAGAATGAGCCTAGCAATCGTCCCCGCATCGATTGAAGGGTGTAGCCTTTGAGATTATGGACGAGACTAGTCATCGATATTTCCACAGTACTTACATAATTTGGGAGTTACTTTTTCCCTTTTATGTCCATTCTTTGCTTTTCTTATATTTGTTTTGTTTTTTTGCTTGAAATTATCACTTTTGGAATTGAAAGTACTGGGTGTGCCGCATATGATGCATTTAAGTAATACATAGGGAAGATGATTTATCCATGATGTAGTTAACAAGAGTTTAGTTTGAATGTTTGATACAATAACTTTTTATGTATGACATAATCAGGGCTAGCTAGTATTAGAATTGACTGGTTCTGCAATTAAGGTCAACTAAATGTACTTTAAGAACCAATTCAAGTTGCCATGTAGTGGGTGGGGGGGGGGGGGGTACTCAGATTAACAAAATCATGTCAAGGTTTCTTTGCACTGGTCTACAGTATATATAATGTTATTTAATATTTATATTAACTGCATATCATAGGATAAATCGATAACTCGTCTGATCATATTGTCAGAATTTTTCGACATTTTCCTAATGATTTGACATGTTACTATGTCAATTTTAAGAACTGTTATTATATTAAGTCAATTATGTTGGTCATACACAAAATTTAATTATCCAATTATTTAATTAATGTATACATGATGCAGAACCTATTTTCCTTGCAGTTTGTATGAAATAGGACACTGAATAACCTCTTATTGAGAATTAACACAGTCTCTGTCTCTTTAATAAGATCGCCGAAGACTCAAGATGTACGGAACAATTTATGCAAATTTTTGTTTGTTTTTTTCGTCATAGTCCTCAAGCCTTTCCATAATTTCATGCAATGCACTCAAAATGATTAATTTTCATCAAAATGATGTTGTTCTTTTCAAATTCTTCAGCTATGAATAATACGAACGTTAGTCACCGCGGTTTTTTCCGTTCATATATTTTAGGACCGATGACTCAGACGCACTTAATGAAATCCTCTCAATCCTCAAACATTTCAGATGACAATATACTGTCCGTGTCATTCGATCATGAGGTAAATCCCAAGTGGTTAGATCGGGGAGGAGGGGGGGAGGGAATATTTGCGAAGCTTCTGCTATGTTCACTAGCTATGTGTTCAAACTGTTTCTTCAGTTTAACTGGATCCAGTAATACTACAGATTGTACAAGCACTGGATCCAGTGGTATGACTGATTTCCTTTGTTTAATAATACTGGTGACCACTCGTTGTTTGCAAAGGGATGTGTCATATACAGTATACGTAATTTACCTTTCTTTGAGCAGAAATGTGTCATAGAGTGAGCTACCCATATTTCTAGTTTCACAATCTTGAACAAAACCTTCAAAACTATATATTACAATGCCTTGGGGTTCAATATACAACTGCATTATTTTGAAACTCCAAACTTACAAACAAGCTTATTTTCTTCACTTTCTTTCTTTCTTTTTTTCAAATTTTCTTCAAGATATGTATATACATGTGTCATAATTAAGTTCATGACGAAACGGGTCGTCTGACTCATAGCGTGAGACAGAACCGAACTTGTATTTTCTGCGAGTTCTCCTGCCCTCGAGCTTATAGTCCTCTCATTGTTGATATGAATCGGGGATCATTGTCCTCAACATATATCTGTACTGTTCATTCCTAATCAAAGGGGAGGAATTTCTTTCCTTTAGGAACCTAGCAGTCCAGATTTGAACAAGCTGACATGAGTAATAATCCAAAGGAACAGGATTTATATAGGAAAGTACTGTACTTTTGGGTGGAAGAATACCTTCTGTGTACATGTACAGTAGTATTATATGTGTTTAGTAGGAGTACAGTATGTCTTCCTTATACTGAATCTCTATATGTCAGTGTATGGAATGTATACAGCGCAGTAGAGCTATGAGAGTATATATATACACAGAGTAATTAGGCTAACCTATTAAGGAAACATGCAAGTGACATTGATAAAATTCTGTGAGTGAATATTAATGCGCTGAAAGTAAATAATTAACCTACTGTAATTCATATTTGAGAGATCTACTTGGAATGCATGGAACAGTATTATCACAAGTACTGCTGTAAATGTAGACAGGTTCTTTTTCTTCCTGGTACATGTAGTATGCTATAACGAGTTAGACTAATACGGACTGTGTGCTCATCATGGATATCATGTCATTCCCATATGGAGCTCATAGTCTTATCTTAAAGGTATATAGTAAAATTTTTGTCAGTGATAAGTAAGCCTAGCTGTTTTTTTTTTTTGGTATACATAATCATTTGAACAGACAAGGAAAAAAAATATAATAATAATCCTTCTTTGCATTGGAAAGTTTATTTGTGCTTTAAGTGTGGGTAATTATGTAACCATTATTTTATATAACATATTACATTCCTATATATATTGAAAAATATAAAGTAGACAGGGGTTTTGGGGGGGCAGTCTTGTACTTTAGTTTGGAACGAAAATGGCTAACATGTGTTTCCTGTGCAATTAACGCTGAGTATTAACTTTCACAGGTTTTCAGATCACCTTTTTTTTTTCTTCTTTTTTTTTTCTTTTTTTCTTTCTTCTTCTTCGTACAATCAGAATGAAATCAAGTTACCAATAGTACTATATTTGTAAATTCCTCATATTACATGTTACTGTACACACGCTATAAGTCCATTCAATAATTTATCTCTACTAGCTACGTATATAGCATCCATTATTTCTCAGATCCCAGATTTTAATTATACACGAGGAGATACATTTCATACTATCTACAATTTCTTTAGGCAAAACCTTCTGTTTCACGTGTCCAGTAACGTTATTATAAACTCCTTCATCCAGAGAGATGGTGAAATTTATCTGTAGTTGAATTTCATATCCTCTTCAAAAGGAGAATGCCATATATACATATATACCACAGCTTGTAGTTAGCTGTAATATAAAGTTAAAGAATTCCACTGGAGTGGAAAGACATTTGATTATCAATTTCGAAAGCACGTTTGACGTCATCGTGGTTAATTCCTCAGTCTGATGTAACAACCACAGCTAGTCATTCTATACGGTTCAATGGATCAATCCACTGTCCTAGTAATCGCTTATTCCTTAACCGTTTTGTATCGGTTCCATTACAAACTGCACCATTACAAAACCGCATGAAAACTTTAAACAATGAACATATGAAAACAGCTTAAGTTGACCATGTGATGCTGAAATCTTTCGCTGAGTATTTAAATAACAAAAGCAGGTAAAATTTAAACAATGACTTTTATTATGTAAAATTTTTGCAGTCGTCAGGGTTCTGTTTCGATTTCACCTGTAATATTTCAATTTGGTAATTATGATATTACTAGTCATTGCGTCAACCAAACTGCCATCCGAAAGTAAAAGATGTCAATTGTCCTCGTTAATATGTTACCTGTCCAAATAACTAATTAATAATAAATAATTACATTTCATCTGGCTATTTCTCTTTCTCTCTCTTTGTTTAACACAAAGAGAGTTTCACAAAATTTGAACTTTCAACCTATTCCCATTTTACATGCTATGGAGCCATGTATACAATACTGTAGCTACAGTATGTGTAGGTCGGCAGTTCACATTGCAAAAGTATCTATAGATGTACAGTGTACACATTAACCCATGGATTCACATAAGTATCAAACAATAATATAAATATTGTATCATAAATAGTATGATCATATTTATAAAACATCCACAATAATATTGTTGCATGTAGTATTACATGGGTAGAGTGATATATATATATGAAAACAATTATATTAATTTTTTTTTTTTAATATTACAGAAAACATAGTAATGTACAGTATGCCAGCATGTGAACCTGCTGGTATATAAACAGTATTAGCCCACTCTGGTAATATACTGTACATTCTATTGCTCAACCCCCAACCAATGCCACTCCATGCCAAGTTCTAAAAATAGATACTCCCCATTGACATCATAAGAAATTAATCCTGACTATCTGGTCGCCGTCTGCGCTATGATCCACATTGTGAAAATGGGAAATTGTGTTTCTATTTTTAGACCGCTGGTGGAAACGGTGATGTGTAAGTTTGTAAATTGGTACAGAATGAGGTCAGATTGTGATAGGTATGAGTCACGAATCATATCACTACTATCTTGGGAGGCTTTTTCTTTCTTAATATTCCCTCTTTTTTCTTCTTTTTTTCATATCGGATGAACGTACTTCTGTGGTTCATAAAACATTCATTATTGGAAAAATTCTTACGGCAGCTCTGTGTAAATAATAATAATATTGCGATGGGAAGGTGCAGTCGATGTGGCTTGCAGAAGTACTATCATATTAAAGAAAATATATATATATATTTTTTTTCTTTTATGGTAAAAATTTTATCACTTAACAGAAAGTGTGGAATGTCATTTCATATGCTACATTGAGATTTGTGAATATTACTTCACATTATGCATGTACTCACTTGTACTCAAAATTGTAAAAAAATTATTTGTACAGGATTGCTATAAAATTGCTATATATGGGGAGGGGGGTGGGGGGGAAACAGTTTTTGTTCTTCAATTCCCAAAAAATATGTTAATTGAGAACTGGGTGCTTTTAAGAAATTAGAATAAGTATTAATCATTTCATATAGGAAAGGAGAAAATAGCACTTGTGAACAATTTTACCTAGATGCAGCGACTTGTACATGTAGCATCACTAGAGGTGAAATGCAAAGAGATGTTTTTTTTAATGTAGAATCATGAATAGGGGTGATAATAGATACAGTTAGTAACGAGGCTTAACTTCTTCCAGTCATACCAAAGAGTGACTTGTAACTCAAAGGAAAATACATTGTACACTATACATATGAATATGGCCATGCAATTAACCGTAATACGCCACGGTTTGCAACTTATGTGCATGCAGTCCCCCATCATCAATTCTTGGAGACTTTTGCGTCGTCATTCCGGCAGAGTAGATTAAACCGCAGGTGCCGATGCCATAAATTACACTAATTGGAGACTGGTCCTAGCCTGTCAGAGATTATTAGCTACAATTCACTACATACAGAGCAATATAGATCTAAGAGAGCGATATAGCTATAGGACCGCATAGCGTATGCGTACAACACATAGCAAAATGCACATGAACGTGAACAATATCTACAATCCAATATGCATAGCGTACTACATCCTGGACACTATAGATATGCAGGGTTCGATCGTCTGCAAGCGTCACAAGTTTGGGTTACAGAGGCCCGATACACGCACTGAGAATTGGAAGAATGTAATATGGGCTAATACCTCTAAGAGGTATCGGTATTTCTTTCAGAATATTGACAAAGGACACTGCTGGGCAATGCGGATTATGATGTGTAATCATGTCTTAACACTTTGCATTATATAAGGATACTGTATCTGCTGTGTAAACCTATGCAGAAAATATCATTCACCTTAAAGGCTTAGTGCTCGGCACATTGAAATTGATTGACTCCTTTCTTTTTCGTTGCTGAGTAAAGATTTATGTAATTAGGCTTTTGAAGCTGATTAAGTTTAATAGCAGTACGGAAAATTTGAATTTGATTTGATTTAACTGGTGGTTAGTTACTCTCTTAAAATCTTTGGTTGAAACATGTGCCAAGCAACATGAATGTTAAAAGTCGGTCTCCAATGAAAATTTGAATCCGTTCCAAATCCCACGATACTGTACATCCTTGTAATATAGCTTGTGTTTGTCCTCCATTTACATCTCATGTTCGTTAGCCAACTCTTTGTTTAAAAAGGGGAAACGAGCCAAGGCAGCTGCTACAATCGGAAAGTGCTACGGATGTATTAGGGGGAGAAGAACAACAACACAAGCCTTTTTCGCAGTTCTGTTCCTAAATTTAACAATCCACTGATTTTTATAACACAGGGAAATATATGAAGAGCGGGTTATATTGATTGAGGAAAGTAAAAGGAATTCAAGGGGTATATTCCCTTTATAGTTATATATACAATTGTGCAAAAATGGGAAATTATCTGTCTATTGGAAGAAGAAGGAAAAATCTATATTTAGAAAGTGTGGGCTGCAGTTCTGTAACTGTGGGGGTAATTATAGTCATGTTGATGCATGTGCGTGTTGTGTGCTGTGTTTTCTTTCTTACTTTCTTACTTTACGAGTGTATTTACAGGAAATATTGCTGGTTAAAAATCCCTAGTGTAATACGTACCCGTATGCTTTGAAGTCCAATTGAGTTTTAACTTACATAGCATACAGCAAGGTCATCTTCTATATATATCGTGTGGAATTTCGTTTGTTAACTTCCTGCGGGAGAAATACATATAAGGACCTCTCAAATCGTTTTTTGGAATCGACAAAGAAATTTATTTTTTTGTAAATTTTCAAACAAAGGCATCTGCTTACCGTTGAGCATATTGGTTAGAAAATCTGTGAATTTCCTTAGATTTTTAAATTTGATGCATATTAACGAATGCTTTTGGAAGCCTATGGTGTGTTTCCCCCTTTCTGTAGTGTTTTGCCAAATTTGCCATAATTTGTATATACGTATACAGTAATCTAGGCTAACTCTGCGGTCCCTGGTTACCACTATAAAGTGCTAACCTGACTAGTGAAGGTTTACTCAATTAAGCCATTACATGCATCACACAAATGGGGGAGGAGGGGGGGGGGGGGTGGAGGTCTTAAAACTGGTAATTGTCGGTACCTTTTAACGTCTGTCCCATATGTTATATGCAAATTAGGTTTAAGGCTTGAAAAGGTGCATTGCATCCATATGCAGTGAATATCTTTTTGGCCTGTGGATGTATGAAAATAAGGGTAAGAAGATATCTAAATATCTGTGGTGACTCAATGTATTACTATGATTGCACACTGTATACAGTATAGTTCAACAAATTAATTTTATGTCCTGGATTTCACTGGGTGCATGTGTTCAGAAATATGAAAATCATCTTCCTGTTAAAATAACACAACAGTTATCATCATGAAAGCATATATAATTTACCTATATTGCAAAAGTTGAAAGGCACCTTTTATACAGGTCAATCATGCCTTTGTTTTAATTATCCTCCCTTTCTTCAGTACGAGCATGTGACTAATTAATATTTATCCAAACCCACATCAAATTTTGACAAGAAGACATACAGTCAGCTTAAATTTAGGTAAATGCAAATTGCAAGTCCTGAATCACTGTAGGTTATGAATAACTACGTCATTTACTATCCAAAAACCAATGAGGAAAGTGTAGTACGGTAAATTTATACGACCTAATTACGAAAATATATTATATAGATAAGCTTACAAGTGCAATCGTGAAAGAAACTGTTGTGATTTCGCAACAGGATATATTCCGTAATTGAATGCTTGCATGGTTTCAGGAAGTGATATGTGAGGGTTATTACGTATATAAAGTTGAGGGTACGCTTATTTAGACAATGCAAGGAAGTTGAGGAGACACATGTGTCTAAGTATTGTCCCCCGACACACCCAGAGCGGAAAGAAGACGCTAGCAATTATTTAAACACAATAAAAACAAATTGTTTACCATACACGTACACGTTTTTTTAACTGATAGAAGGTTTAAAGGTAAATTAGCTTACAAGAATCATACAAATTGTGTACTAATTAGTCAAGTTAAACTTACAGAATCAATGCCACTTTCTGATTGTTTAGAGTGAATGTTAGACAATGCATGTACATGGGGGGGATCTTTGTTTCTGTTACAAATCATTTCCAAATATACCGTTAATAGCATTAGACGATTATCGATTACAACCCGAATCTTGCGAACCGTCGTAAGTTATTGAGATTTATTCATCTCGCAACTCACTTGATCCGTCATGCGACTGCCAGCTACAGTCGAGTCGAGTATTTCCAAACGCTGAGATCCCAAAGTTGCTATTTTTAAACCTAGCTTTGAGAGATGTGCAATACTATACATTGCATCCCCCTCAGCATAAATGAACACATGTATATACGTCATTCCCCACTGGCACATGATGAGCTGCATGTGTAGACCTGCACAGCGCATAACTCAACATTTTAAGTGACCCAGCACACGTGATTTACCGTAGTCGTACGGTCATGAAGGCAGAACTGCAGCTTATGCTCAGCATTCCTTCAATATGCTCCTCGATATATATACGCAAGCAAGTCACAAGATGAAGGTTTAGTGACGTAGTCAAACTCAGCTGGATCCAAGAGATAAATTTACGAACTCTTAAATATCTTAGAAGATGAAGATGATCGTGCATATCAAATGCTATACATACAGTATATATATATATGTATATATATATAGCCCTGGAGGTAATTTATAATTGGTCCACAGCTTCAGGGGTCATTTTAGTGTGATGTCAAATTTGTTTAACTCTGACAATTTAGTAATTTAAGAGTACCGTCTTTTTGATGATCAAAATGCAATCAGCAGCTGTATTAGTATCGGCTCTCATGACTTCTGCAGGTCATCGATGGACTTAATGTGAGAGGTTGAGAATTATTTTTGATTTAAAGTAATTGAGTCAAATCGAAACTGCCAATTTTAATTATTCTGAAAATATAGATTGACTTTCATATAATGCTAGAAAGTTCTGCAACGTACTTCTACAGACTGTATCGTTGTCCATTTTTTTTTTAAAGTGACTTTAATAATTTATGAGCGAATAAGCAAAATGGATTCAAAGCTACAGTTGATACGGTACCACAGTAAATTAATTTAAAGGCTGCCTTAATTTCAATTGTCAATTTAATTGGAACAATTAAGGTTTAATTAGAACACAAAGGTTCACTCAGAGTTTAAATATCGTGTGGTATAAATCCCAAACCCATCAGACTTGTTTTCTTTTTGGTGGTGGTACACAGTGCATGGAGACAAGAGTGTTGAAAGTATTTTATTGTTCTCTTTACATCCCTTTGTTTTTCATCAGTACTCTTAAATTATCACACATTTTTACATAATTAACCCAATACTGCAACTTTTTTTTTCAATCTTATATATAATCCAGTGCTGTATGTAAATCCCAAACTGCATGAGACCCTATATATATACACTTATAATTAACTTTTAGAGCTTGACAATCAATTAACCAATTATTAATCCCTCATCTTGATCCAGATTAGACTTGGCTCATAAAGGATACCTCTCCCTATGTCACATCCTGTTTTATATGGATGGAAAAAATTATGGATAAAATTAATAGCATGAGTCATATACAGTATGAACGACTCCTTGGTGGCTGAACTTCCTGGCACAATGGAACATAATTCCCATGTGCAGATACCGTCAGAACTATAATGTCGAGACTTGGAAGTATCACAAGACATTTTATATCACCATAAAAACATGGTTTTGAAATATTATAGGGGAAAAACCCCTAAAAATGTTCACACAGAAGTATACAAGACATTTTATCTGCCCATGAAAACATGACTTTGAAATGTTTCAGGGAAAACCAAGAAAAAATGTTTAGACGGAAGTACGCAAGACATTTTACCACCTACCCATGAAAACATGATTTTGAAATGTTACAGATTTTCATTTTACCCTTTTTTCTACATAATTATGGTAATTACCTAAACGAAGAAGGAACTGATCTTATTTGTTTCATTGTGATACAAACTTTTTTTCAGGAACTTGTTTTCTACTTTCCCTTCCCTTTTCATTTCATTTCTTTTCTTTCCTTTTTTTTATATTTTTTTTTTACTTCTTTTGATGTCATATGAAGTGATAATGACATCATGTTTATAAATAGTATCATTTGCCACCCCGCTTATCACAGGATCGGCAGTTGATTGTAATATACAATTGTCAGCATTCAGAAACTAAAAGTGAAAAAAAAAAAAATGTTGCAATGAACACATGTTTGTGATAAAAGGTAATTATGTATAATAGCCAGGCATGCATGTGACTCGTTCAGAATAGCTGACATATGCAGTTACAATTGTGAAATGCTAGTTTCACTTGTAGATTGGTGTAGATACATTATAATATATAATTTAATGTGGAGATACTTTAGGTATATTCACCCACACTTGTACAGTTAAGCTGTGACACAGATCTCGGAGTGTTGGTTATTACTACTGTAGCATGCATAGGTTTCCTCTATGTTGCCTATAAATTGACTGTCTGAAGAACTGAGACAGTGTTCAATATGTCTCAGGTCAGAAATGCCCATCTCGTGGGAAAGGGAAATGGGGCCTGGAGGGGGAAGGGGAATGAGGGAAGACATTTAAAAGGTCAAAGGTTTAGAAAATGACAGAGTTGGAAATGTCTCTTGTTCTGATAAGAAGAAATTATACTTTAATTGTAGCAGCTGAGTGGAGACAGTATATAGTTGAGCTCCAACTTAAAGTGACCATGTGTAAAGTGACCATGTGTTTAGAACTAAGTATTATTTAACCTAATGTAGTGTAGTTGGAACTAATGTAGTATAGTTTGAACTAATGCTAGTACTGTTTGAACTAGTGTAGTAAGTATGGTTTGAACTATTGTAGTACTGTTTGAACTTATTTAGTATGATTTTAACTTATGTGGTATAGCTTGACCCTATCTATTGTAAATGCATGCATATATTCAGTTTAGTTCTGTATTTTGGTGTGTGATCCAGCTATTATATTGTATATTAAACTAGGTCACAGTTAAAGGGAGGATAGAAAACAATAAGCAAACCGTAAAGCATTTTTCGCTTAATTACTTCAGCACGGAATTATGGACCTTTAATGACATTAATCAGAATTCAATGTCACAAAATTATAAATTTCGCAGAGATATCGATATTCCAATACAAAAACATATATGTACATATCAGTTCAAGTTTGTTTGAATGTTCACCAACAAACTGTTGACAAGTTTCTTTGTGTGATTCTAAAGTTTTTAGCATAAGTTCCATTTACGCAAGTATTGAAGCTGTAACTATTTTAAAAATAAAGTTGTGACATAGAGTGAGTATACCAAAATAAAACCTTGGCCAAGGTCAAATCTAAATTTGTGATGAAGGCTATCTCGTTAATCTACCTCCAACGATCTTGACACCCACCCCTAGGCTATTATTGTGCATGCGTACGCCACTAAAGAAGACCTAGCATTGAAGTCAGAGATTGCTTCGTTGTCTTGGCAACTCGGCATTACTCAATCATGTATCACTGGTTTTAAGGGTTTGCTTTGATATTTGGTTTATTCTTCTTCTACTTTTTGAAACGAGAAAAAGAATCACGGACACATAGTTCACAAATGTGACGAAATACTGTCATCGACCAAAAAAGATCGTAGCAATTAGTATCCAAAGAAGAAACCCCAAATTTTTAGTATTTTTTTTAGTTTGTTTTTTCTGGAGTATTCTATTTTGATCTTCATTGTATATATATATATATATATATCTAAATATAGTTTATAATTGTAAAGTCAACACTTCAATTGAACATTGGCTATAGTTTGTTTCTCTCCTCGCTCATCCTATCTAGAGTAATAGATTTGTAACCATCTAGGGAAACCTCGCAATGTGTCTAAATATAACTTTGTTTTGGTGTGCAATGTCAATGTTCTAGAGAATGGTGTCACCTTTGTTTACTACACACCGCACGAGAGATGAAAGAGCTGACGTAGGTAACACAGCGTAACCCCGGACAAGGAAAGGATTCTTACGCAGGTTTTAGTTACAATCAAAACAAAATCACTAAGTCAACAGATCATCTAGAGGCTTTTTTGATGGATTTCCAAAGTTCGTACGGTAATGTTTATCGTGATTAGACAAAGACAGGAAGTTCATCAGAAAATGGAGCAAAAACAAAGAATGATTGAATGAATCAGGTATGCAATTGAGTATTGCAAAGTTCTTCTATCTAATTAATTTGCATTTGCTATGTCGGTCGGCTGTAGCTTTGCTATCAGTTTAGACTTGAGCTTAAATCGCAATCAATTAAAAATCATGTTAATTAGTTTAAACGGTCCTACAGACCTCTATCAGCATATTGGCAAATCTTTCAAAGTGGCAAACAAGTACAGCAGTACCGTGTCAATGCAATAATTTACCATCATATTTTTTTGCTAAGTTATGTGATAATGAAGGAAGATTTAGGGTTCGCATGAGATATTGGATGTCATATCCGATGAGTAATCCGATTGTAATTCTGATAGAGGGCGCTACAGTACCTGTATTTTAGACGTCTAACCAAACATCTTGTTTATGTACTGGGAGGTCAGAGGGGTTTCAATATTCTTGTCCCACTCCTCCAAGGTTAATTTAATGTACCATTATTCGCCTTTTAACGGCAGCGTGACATTTCTGAAAACGAGACCCACCCAGCCCTACGTAATCAAACGACCAAAAGGTTAAAGCAGATAACCAGAAATGTCGGCAGCGATATGCATGACAGAGGCTAATTCTCTGGAAGCTTCCAGCGACTGATAAGAGGCCCACACAACAGCTGAACGGAGTTAATGAACCATCAAGGTACTCTGTTTTATAGCTTCGGTAATTAATCAGGAAAGCCCAACAAATCTAGTCTCATAGACTTGACCTTTGGGGTTTTATCAGGATTGAAGAGAAAGTTCTTCTCGGCAAAGGTCACAGACCATACAAATGATAATATATAAAGTTCATTTATCGTGGTTGATAAATTTGTTAAGATAACCACACGAGGTAAAGATTATGTCACCCTTCTGCCCCCTCCCTGGGATCCTTCAAGTTGGTATCCCCCCAATTCCCTTCCAATCTTGTGAACATAATTGTTTCACATTCCGTAATTTACCTGAAACACATGAATCAAAGGCATGCACATTCTAATTGTAAGAAAGTGTGTTGGTTTTTTACTCAGACAAGTAAACATAGAAATTAAGGTTTTTTGGTCTTAAAGGTTGGATAATTACAAAATTAAAGTACGTTGAGCTACAGTTCTGTTCTTTAATATGAGAACGGCTAATTTGAAGTACAATTGTTCAATTGTGTAATTGAACAAGTTCATGTTCAGCATAACACATCAGTCGATCTGTATACATCAATATACCTGTTCTGATTAACCCTAAATTTCTCCTACGTGCTTTCCCCGAATTATAGATCACCTACGAATATTTCTGAATGAGTTTATATCAGCAGTTTCCTTTTAAGCCCACTGAATTGAAACTTGTAATATAAACATATTAATTGAAACTTATTAATTTGCCATCATTGCTAGATGGTGTGTCATCGTTCCGTCATGCACTCACAGAATTTTTTTTTTTTTACGAGTCGACCGCATGCATATAGCACAGGTCTCTATCCATGCATCCTATTAAGCTGTACAATTTCAAACTACAACAGTCCAACAGATGATCGACCGAAGCAAGCCAAACAAACAAACTTATAAAAACCATAATTTATATCGTCATAAATCTGTCCTGTCATTTTTGCTAAGATGCATTTACTCATTGCCCATGCAAAACGTAAGCTGTGTATCTTATAAAGCATGCTTCTAACTACCATTGACGATGTCTTAATGCCCCCCATCATCATCATCATAGCAGTCCACCATCTCGGTCCAATATATACGTGACGTCTTCTCCTCGTACATCCCTCCCGTGAGAAATTTGGTCAGACCGCTCTTTACCGGGAGGATGCTAACAGAAGTCAATAACCTAATTACCGATATAAAGTGGAGCGAGCGTCCCTATTAACAGTTTGAAACAGTCTTTATCATGGTATGTCGTCTCTTACTCATACCGCGGCGGGCGGGATGTAGCCCAGACTGGTTACGGGGAAAAACCAGTCATATATCAATGGATTAGTGTCTATTGTACATGTATATATAATCCAGGGATGAGGTATCTACATGGAATTAATTCAACCGTAGCTGTCACAAGTGACATTGTTAAACAAACAATGACAGCATTCTTTTCTACCTACTGTAGATAACGATATATAGATGATATGACATGTTAGATCGTGATGATGGAAATGCAGTCGTACTATAGCATATATATTTCATAATATAGATTATGTCGGAAGTGACGTAGCAGTTAGTCACCTGTGATATCACATACATAGCTGAAATAGTCGAGACAACCATGCATGCAGGGACTTTACAAGTTAAACAATGCTTGTATGGTCATTACTATATGTTTACTAATTATATCTTGTATTATAGACAGTAAATATGCATTCTTCAGTATTATTGAATACTTTACCTATTTGTAAATTTGAAATCAGAACTCAATCATGCAGTCATTACATGTGACTCGCGAAATATTTCAAGCATTAATTAGCTGTTCCTTGATTTTGGAGAAGTTCTGTTCAATGTATGCCAAGGTTTTTTTTTTTTTCAAATTTTTTTTTTACCTTTCAATGCCATCGTTCAAAGTTAAGCATGTGCACAGCTGCATCTCCGTCATGCAAATCTCCTATCCTGTATTATCATTTGACTATCCAAAAAATTCGAGTATGTCACCCGATGATGTAAAATTCACAGTAACTGCCCTTCGAGAAAATCCTCATATCTCTCTTTTTGGTAATTCCCAAATTCTCGCCGTCAGCAACAAACTTCATTGCTATTCATCCATACACCCACACTCCAGGTATCTTTTCAAGTACATTTTTGTTTCACATTTAAGTCTTCTTCGTGCATATGTTAGAAAATAAAAAAAAACCTTACGAAATTGTAAACCTTACAAGCGTATATCTCTCCTCCAAGACAAATTGGAGTTTTCTTTTTTCTTTTTTTTCTTCTTCTGATTTGAAGCCTCTGGAAACAGAAAGGGAGAATTTTAACGCATATATTGCCTCCCACTCGTGTTTTACAGATACAGGGCACCCATTGGGACATCGCCTACACCATGACAAGAACAAGAGCCATAATATTGATTTCCTTCGGCTGAAACAGTGAATCGAGCCTTGGTTTCGTAATAAATTCCACACAGAATATAATTTTTGGCTGTTTTTTTTTGGTTGGAGGGAAGATTTCATTTCAGAAATTTCGTTTCTAATATGTGTGATTACAGTAGATAAAAAAGACGAAAATGCTTTTAGTTTTCAATTTTCTGTAAGTGTAATTAATTTACAGCAATCGTTTTACTAAGTTTTTGTCGTTGTAACTAAGAAAGAGTTCAGCTTGAAAGCATTAATTTAATGTCAGTCTTCCCAGCTTTTTTTTTCCTTTACGAAATTATATTACATAATTGTATATTGTATCTAGTTATGTCCCAATAAATGACCTTTCAGTGACCTATATTGCTTGCATCGATTCTCGAAAGTTTGCAAACTGCCATAAAACAGTAGGCCAGCTCTTTACCTTTTTGTGAACATCTACAGTAGCTGAAGTGGTCCAAGGTTACCACAGGGGCTCAGTAAATTATATATTCGAGATTCTGTCGCATTTTTATGTTACCATTGCTTCAGTCATGTAATAGGAAAATGGTAGCAACAGAAGAAATGCTAGCAAAAAGATATCGATTATATTGCTGGGGAAAAAAACCCAAATCGGATCATTTCTGTACAGTAAACTACAAATAGTAGTTTCATACTGTATATGACCACAACCTAGCCAGTCAGAAATTTCTGACTTTATGAATTAATATAAATTAGTAACTTGTCAAGGGTATAATTTTACAGCAGAACCTTTAAAGTTTTTTTTAGATAATTTTTTATTTTTTAATTCTTGCCAAGCATGATCAAAACTAGCACTTGATAAAATAAGTCTCGGATTGTATTTTAAGGTTTATTTTTGGAGAAGATTGAAATAACAGGTAGGACTGCCCGAGTGGTAAAATTGTTAAATGATCAAAGTCTGCACATGGTTCTATTTTATTGTAGCAGTCTTTAACATTACTATTTTTCAAAATCCATCTAGGATATTCTAAGAATTTTTTTCTATTTCTTCCTGGTTTATATCAAACTTCAAAGGTAATAGATCTCGTAACATCAATCACGTTTTAAGAATCATAAGGACGGTGAAATATTGTTCGTATTACAAAACCGATGAATGATACACAATTGATTACAATCCATTATTTTCTACATCAATCTGTCAACCTTGGCACATCCTGAGTAAATTGCTATTGCAGTAGCTGTCCTATTACGCTCTTTCTCTCTCTTTCTCTGTCTCTCGCGAGACGGAGAGAGATCTGCGAGCGATGAACACCACCAGCGAATTCCTCGAAATAAGGCATTATCCAGGGCTTATCATAATTCGTTCAAATCAGCGTCTCCACACACCTTGAAAGTCGACATGCTCTCGGACAAACGGTCTACGGCAGCGCAACGCACAGATAATCTCGTCGTGATCGAGCAGTAATTAGGAATGCACTCGCGTCGCAAATCTGGTCAGAGAACCCCTCCACGTACCTGGAAAAAATCCCTTTCCCCGCAATCCAGGCATGAGACCTCTTTTGTTTAAACATAAATCGCTCGACTTCGCATCAATGCAAATATTACGCTCCATCTATCCGTCCGTTAAGAAAATAATCACCGAGAGAGAGAGCCAGCGCAGAATGACGTCAATCAAGAGGATGCCGAGTTATATAGATTGTCTTGGTGGGCGATGCAGCGGTCTTTTCTTCTCATTAATTAAGATCTGTAGTATATAATCAGCAGACTAACTAGCAAGTTTACATCATATCACTGCGAGCTACAAGTACGCACACGACCAGGAAAAGTCATTATGTACATCAATTGCACTTGAGGAATGGTTCTGCATAAACTTCGGGGGTTTTTTTTCATCTTCTTTTCTGTCATGAACATGAGAGAGTGTTTGCGATGTAGCTGTTGTCTAGGATATCGCTAGTCTCCTACATTAGATGTGTGTAATTCCTTCCCTTTTTAGCAGTTTCATCTTCAAGCGCCTGGATAGATACAGTATGATACAGTCTATGGGTGTGCTGATGTAGAGCTTTATGCATATTTATGTATATATGCATATGTATAACTACTGCATGGGGCTGTATGTATTATATTAGCTGGATATTGTATTGTACAGTAGCTACAACAGTATGCAATCAAGCCAATTTTTTTTTATTTTTTAATGAAGCATTTTTGTGGTTCTTGCTGTAAGGACCACGGGAGGAGGTGATTTAGCCTCTTGCCCCCCCCCCCACCTCCCCTTCCAAACCATCTTTAGCAGATAATTAAACTTAAATTTTGGTCAGACTTCAACCGCCACCCCACGTATCCATTCCTCACTAGTTTTTTTTTTTTTCTTCAGAAATTTGGTTCTGCATGCAATGAGTAAAAGTTTGTACATTTTTTAGTATGGATCCAGATACCCTGCAGAAGAGAAAACCACACGACTTCTTAAAATTAAAGCCACTGGTTGTATCAGCCCGAATATAAGTGTTAACAAATGGCTAGCAAAGTTCATGTTTGTTAAACAGTGGAAATTGTAGATAGAGCCATATTAGTATATTTAAATTCACTAATGGCCTTAAATAATTAAATTGAAAAACTGGGAAGGATGTTAACGTTAGATTAATTGCAAATGACATTGTTTGAAAGAAGGCCAGAAATAGATTGTGAATATTTTTGGTTCTAAATAATTCAAACGCTGACAAATAAAGTCAATATTTATAGTCTGTTGATACCAAATACCGAATTGTAAAGCCTTCGTATAGCTTGGCAGGCCAATAAATTACCCGTTGGGTAAGGTATTATGGTTATTTCTCCGTCTTTCCAACGTTCTTGCCCGAAGGCCTCTGATTTTAATCACGAAAATATATCAATCTTAGCCGCAACAAAAATGACGTTCGGATTTTACTCTGGCAAGATCGTGAAAGTAAGAGAGGAAAGAATCTTGTGTGGGTGGATAAGGAGGAGGGGAAGAAAGAGAAGAAGAAGAAGAAGAAGATGAAATTGACATGAAAAAGAAGAAGTTGCAAAAAATGACATTAAGCTGGAATCAGTAGCAGGCGTTCTCTTCATCTATTGGAAGAGGCCCAGGGTTCAAATTAACTGGAATTCTTTCGGCATTCTTTAGCTATTTTTTGTTTTCTCGGTAGTACAGAGATTGACCGTATTAAGAATTAAAGATTATGGAATTATAGTGAAAAGATAAAAATAGGATAATAAAAATAGCCAGAGTTTTTGTGAGATGATACTCAGATGAAAATAGCCCTCTCTTAATTTTGAGAAAACAATCATATAATGCCCAAAAAATATTTGGCCTCGGTTGGTAATCTATGGATGACATGTTCGGCAAATGCATTTAAGAATATTCTCAGTAGAATATATATCTTGATCTCATTTTGTAGTCTTTTCTAGAACTTGTACCTGATTGATGAATAAATACATAAATGATATTAATCAAATTATGCTGCTTTTTGATGGGTTATTACGTCCCCTCCTTTAGCCCTCCCAATCCCCCCCTCCCCTCCCCTGCCAGCCTTTTCCTCTTTTGATATGAACATCCAACCATCTAGGCTATCAAGACATTGACTTGCTACTCTGTTGTTCTAACGCTGTCTCTTTCTTCTTCTCTTCTCTCCGTGAACAGATTGAAACCGCCAGAGATATTCCTTAACGGGAAGAAGAAGTTCAGAATGACGTCGGACTACGACGAGGTCACCCAGAGGTACCGCCTACAGGAGACTGTTGGCTCTGGTGAGTCCCCGTCTGCTTTTCTAGTAATTTCAAACCCAACTGACTTAAGTGTTCCTACGATGAAATTAATTTCCAGCTCCAGAGTGAAATCCACCTTTAAAGAGGTTTTTCATAACCTCTTTATACCTGGGAGTAATCTCCTAGCATCATCTAGAGAATGGATTTTGGAGGAAGAATGTGGCTAAATCCATCTTACTTAGATGATCATTTTCACTGATTGTGCTTCTGTAGGTGGGGTTTGGTTAAACGCTCGAAACATACTTCTATAAATTGTCACCCGAGCAGTTAGAGTCAACGAAAGTTACAAATCTTCGAGTGTCGTCGATAGTTAAATAAATGAGGTCATTCGAATGGCAGCGACGGCCTCGATTTTTGCGAATAAACGTTTGATAAGGAAAAAAAAACCTGTACCTGCGACATACTGCCTTGTTGTTTCAGCTTTTATGAAGTTAATTGCCAGGCACCAGTGGAGAAGAATCAAATTCCGCGCTATCCGAGTAATTTCATCCTTCGAATCCGATCAACAGGCAGCCAGGTCATTAACTGGCTGTCGGCTAATTTGGAGCAGCGAAGCTTGTGTTTTCTGTGAAAACACACAGTGTGAATAGGGTATTACGGACAGTACGTCCAGGTCAGAAGCTGGCCACTCACAACTAAGCTCGACGTCTTCGATTTAGTCTCCTCTTAATTTTCGGGGAAAGGTGTCCTCATTCGATTTGTCGTCCAGGGAACGGAACAATGCTAAATCTCCGAGAAAGCTCTGCTTCTCTGGAGGAAACGAAATCAATTAATTTGGGCATGATTACTGTAACAATAGACGGCAATTAATTAAAGTAACACCTTTCTCTCCGTTCGTGAGGTCAGTCGGACGGTGTGAATATTTAATAAAGAAAGTATTATCATTTTATCAAAGTAGCTCAATTTCAATCGTGATTCCAAGAAATACGAGAGGGTTTTGCCAGGTATCATCTCTGCTCAGGTTTCATTTGATGTCATTAAAAGTCCTGCAGATGGCAATAAAATGACTTGCTAAATTTTTGAAATGACTAAGACACTACTTTGAAGAGATTTTGTTGGTTATCAAACACAAATTTTGGGCAATTTGTCTACCATATATCATGGCTGCATCATATTATGTGATTGTTTCGTTTATTTAAATGATGCCTTTGCATGTCTCGAGGGTGTTTTAACATCTTTGCTTTGACAGCCTGTTGGCGCATAAATCTGATGCAGATTCTTAGAAATGAAGTACTTGTGAATTGTTTTGGTTTATTCTTAATTTGGTTGGATGACTCATATTTGGACATTTATCAACGCATTAATAATGAACGAGCTTAATTCGTCATTAAGGACCGAGTGAGTCATGCAGTTGTAATATTACAAATAGACCAGTCTACACAAGTATGTATACAATTATTTGTAAACATCAGGGCTGTTGCCCAGTTAATCACACAACAGTTGAAATCCTCAAGCTTTCCTGCCAGTCACATACAGTACTACCTACAGACAGTACACACACAGACACACACACCAGAGAGAAGATATACTACATACATGGAACCAAAGATGTTCACACAATTTGAGCTGCTACTTATCCACCAATCTTTCAATTTGTCTTTTTGAATTTTTACTCAAAACTCCTGGATTTGTTCCAGAACAAGTTATTTGTTTGTTCGTAAAAACGATGGCTTTGAAACGATAATTTATGCAGTTTTGAGCAAGTACAGTAGAATTTCTTCGGAGCTCAGAGCGTCTCGGAATTCGGTCACATCTGCTTGCATCCTGTTACCGTTTTCCTCTGATTGTCTTTCTCAGAGGAACTATAAACAGCTATTGTTTCATTGTAATTTGTTTGGCTCCCAGATAACTTGCTCTGCATCTAAACAATACAACAATAGGCATATTAAAATTATTAATACCAGATATGATATTCCTGAAAACTGTTTGTCTTTTATGTTTTTTCTTGTTTGAATGGAGCGTTTTTATGATAATAACAGCTTGAATATTTCCTGAAAACTCATAGTCTGCATTTGAGACTCACGTATCATTTGCGTAATTTACATCTCCTCGGATATTCTTTTAAGCCTCAGAGGAGCTGCAGAAATTGATTTCCATTATATTAATTGTTCTTTTATGTCTTTTATCGAGATGGTTTTCTAATCATCCAAACAATCCAACAATAGGAATATTTGATAAGCTGCCTGCTCCATATTTCATTGAAAGCTTTTGTTTTATTTCATTTAGAATGGGGAGTTATTATTAACGACTCAAAGATTTTAGTCCCATAGGAGCTACTAAAACTCATTCCATTATATTTGTATTTTATATTTATTTAATTCTTTGGAGATGGATTTTTCACCTAAACAATACAACAATGGGAATATTCAATTAGCTATTTGTATACCAGCGATGGCGACTTAAAATGAATGAATAATTGATGACGCAAAGTGTTTATGTCGCAGAGGAATTTAACTGTACAAAACAGAAACTCATTCCAAATAAAAAAAAAAATTGATAAAGATGGAATTTTCACCTGAACAATACAACAATAGGAATATTTAATACCAAACTCGAGGTTTTCCTCGAAAGCTTTCTTCAACTTGATTTAGAATGGGTTTTTTCTCAATTCAAGACGATCGTCGATTTCTTCCAGTGGACGAGCACTCAGTTACTGTAGGGACTAGTTTGGTGGTAATTTACAAAGCAAAACTCTAGCCAGACAAATTCCTGGAACGACAAGGCAAGGCTAGCCTTGGGAACATTCATGCTGTCTGTGAAACGTTGTGTTTCTCAATCAAAGTAGAAACAAAACGATCTTTTGTGGGACAGAAGTAAAAATTAATTAATTGAATGACTCATACATGTGTGTATTGTCGCAAAATTAACTGTTTAATAAGAACAAGATCAATCCGTGGAAAAGAGAAACATTTTCTCGTTAGTATATTTATATATATTTATGTAGACATTTATATATTAAAAACATTAGTAACAACTTTAAAAATTAAGACCCAGATAATTATTCCATGATGGATATGATTATATCAGTTATTATGTTTCCATAATCCATCTTTCCTGCAGCAATTCTTGGAATATGGATGCAGTTCAAGACGGGCATTATTTTCGTTATATATAAATCTTCATTCTGAATCAGAAATTTATAAAAAATGATTGATTTAGAGGGGGGTCATGTGAGGAGATCAGGAATTATGAGAACATGTCTGTTCCACTTCTTTCTCACCTCTCTCTGTCTATCTCAATTTTTTTTTTTTTTTTTTGTTATCTTCAATTTTATTTTTTTTTTGGGCAAGGGGTGGTGAACCTTGGAATTACAACAGAAGCCTGTAGTTAACATCTTCTTTTGATCTGTTATATCTTTTCTTTTGAACTTCTCTTTTATTTTTCTGGAGTTTGTCTGTATAGCTCCTAGAAATGGCAACGCCTTCCAGCCAGCTTAACGTTGGTTTATGAAGAGTACTTAACAAATGCTTGGGGCGAAAAACTTGAACATGACACTCATACCAAAAAAAACACAAAAAAATGGATAAAAAAGAAAACTTGTGTGAATATGTCTAAAGGCAACCTTACCTTACATTCTCTGCCCCTAATGCATAAAAGTCACTTAGGACTAACTGTTCTTTGGATTCTTAGATGGTTTTCTGCTCAGAATTTATTCCAATTTTGATGACGGGTGATACGTGACTTTCGTTCAGAGTATAATGTCTTCCATACGACTCGCCGTCCAATAGGTTTTAGTGGAAACTTTTTGAACTTGTCAAGTTTCTCACTGCATTTCTGCAAGTTTTACCATATATCTTTAAATTTACCATATTTCTTATATAATAAAAATAATGATTATTTAGACTTGAAAGCCTATAGATCACATTTTCACAGAATTGCTTCTTCTGGACCCAGCAATCCAAGCCCTCATCCCTTCTCAAACACCCTACCCCCCCAACCCTCTCTCCCACCCCTCACCTCCATCCCCACCACCATTGCTTCTGCATAATTGCTGCTTATGACGCAGAATTTCTAAGATAATAATAATAATTTATTCTGATATAGTACCTCATATCAAAATATGATCTCAAAGCCCTTAACAATAAAGCATAAAACTGATACAGCGATAAAATGAAAGATCAGAATCTGCTTGGCCCACCACACTGTGTGAACTTTTTTTTGGGGGGGGTAGGGGGGTGGATGGGAGGGGTGAGAGTACCAACATCTAGATAAGTGTAAGATAACGGATCAACAGAAGAAAATTTTTCATCAATAGGCAGAAAGTACCTCTACTAAAATTATACATCTACTAACTTAAAATATACAGGCTCAGTCTCAAATATCCTCCAAGAAGGATATAAGATAGTTAAGTACAGCCGGTAGGCTTTTGCTGAGCTCCATTTTTTTACTTCTTTTGTAAGAATCCTGCCAATATTTACCGATTACCGTAGGGTTTATATATCGATGATGTCTAAGACATTCCCTACTGTGGAGACTTTCTTCGTCTTCTTCTTCTACTTCTTCTTCTTTGGCTATAGTTCTGCCATCTCTCTGTGACATCTCGTAGACCTTGAAAAAAGACGAATGTTGTTGTGATCTAAAATTTTGGAAAAGCCAGCAGGCAGAATCAATCAAAATTATCTTCAGATGATTGCCAGCCAATGAGAGACCTCGCTTGTATTACCGGGATCACCTGCCTTCGAGCCAATTTTCGTCACTTTTGAAATTTAAGCAAAAATCTCCAATAAGTACCGAACCTCGTTCATATATATATACGATATGAGTTTGTTTGGTTTAGCAATTTGTCAATATGGTATACAGAACCTACAGTACTAAGATATACAGTGGATGTACAGTAGATACATGTACACAGCCACTGCATATGCTGTGTACTTTGTCATTGACGTTCCTCCAGAAACACCTCACCAGAGCGGCTAGAGCAAGGGTCAGACCCCGGGCGACAATTACGTCATCCAGGCACCATTTTTGCCCTTTCCATTTAGCCATATAAGGTCATAATGAAAATGAGAAATGCACTATCCTGTTTGTCAAATCTTCCTGTGACCCCTCACTATATCCTCGGACCTCCCAGTTAACCCATGGCCCCATCAGGGCTGAATCTCCCTCAGTCCCTCCCCCACCCCTTCCCCTGTTTCTCCTTATGGCCTCTTCATTTCTGGAGGAGCTGATCCAAGCATGATTTCATCACATATTATGGTATTATCGCTCTTGCCGCAACATATTAAGTGATAGTATATATAGTGTCCTCACTTCGGATTCGAAACAACCATGGAATCCATTTATCATATTGCAACAGTATATTACTGTAGAGTGACCAGGTTGAAATGTTTTTTGAATAAATACTGTATTATCATCACAGACTTTTGAAATTTGAATTTTGCATAATTGATATCTGCAGATGTATGTATCTGTCCATAAGCCTCTTTCATAAATTCTTTTTTTTTCTTTGTATTTTCTTTTCTAATTTGCAGGTGGGTTTGCCAAAGTGAAGTTAGCAACACATATACTTACTGGTGAAAAAGTAGCCATCAAGATCATGGACAAAAAGGCATTAGGGGTATGTATTACCTTCTTTTAATGCGCAGTTAATTTGTAACATTGGTCTTGGTGATATTAAAGGCATTGAAGACTCGCCCAAACCGTGTGCCGCCATCTGAAAAAGTTAACATTCCGTTGCTTGCAAGTGAAGTTTTTTTCTTGTCGCTGCAAAATGCAGACAGTAATGAAACGTGATACCTTGTTTATCTTTTATCTGGACCTGAGATGTCCACTCTGCTATGTACACTGTGTTGTGGGTATTGACCGTAGCTGCATGTATTGACTGTACACATAGTGTCTAATTACCGACGGTAGCAAGCTGTGTGTGTATTTTCTGGGATCGATGGTGGTGTCTAACAATTCTGTTACACCTCATTGGCAACTAGGTCAGATTACCAGCATCAGATGTTTCTTTGTGCGCGAGTCTTCAGTCCCTTTAAGGGAAGGGCATTGTGGAAAGAAGCATAGAAGGATATATGTAAGTTTATAGGTTAGAGTCTAATAGTCAATTCAAGGTGTACGGGAATTCGGTAAGAGACATTCTCACTCATCTTGTGAATCTCAATAACAAAATTACAATTACAAAATCGTAGAATCAGATCTATTTTTTGCTTAAAAGTAAAAGTTGACGATTTCTTCTTTTACCTTGCGGGAGTAAACTCGAAATGTCATAACAGCGTATTTTGCCAAGCTTGCCACTATTTGCACAAACCGTATATAAGGCTTTTAATACTCATACTCATTTTTTTTTAACTTTCATAACATTTTTAGCAGATAAATTCTCCCCCAAAGGGGGATTGACAGCTTTTTTGATGAAACTTAATTTGGTCATTGCCTTCTATATTTTTACAAAGTCAAACATTGAGATAAAAAATTTCAAAAAATTTGCAACAACGCGGCTATAATTTAATTGGCATTCTCGTTATCGGTCGATTTTAATAACTTTTTGAAACAGGGAATGAAAGATTGTGATGGATGGGCTCCTTCTAAGCTCTGACATCACAGATTTGAAAAGTTACCACCGATGTTAATATATTAGTTTAATTTTTCAAGGACTTAATATCAAAAAAAAAAATAGGCGCCATGACAAACATCAATTAGTCCAAATTGATTGATTACCCTATCCCAGCAAATTTAATTATTTACTTCGTTCCCCACTTACCTGTCTCCCCACAACCTATGCACCGCATTCTACCGTGTCTAGAATGCCCTGGTAATCTTTTAACACTGTACACCCTCATTGGCCCTAATGGCCTTCCTTCATTTTTCTACCCACAAAGTGTCTCAATGTGTTTTTCGGAGTTAGAAAAATTTTCGCGAAATTCGCCCGGATTACCTTGGATTTATACTCTAGAAGTTTCCTATCAGGACTTCTGCACTTCCAAGGATCTTTTCCAGCCTGATAAGTATCCTTTTCTTGTAGGGAAGGGTGTTTTTGGGGGCTGTTTTTAGTGTACACTCTCGCCCATGCGTTCGTTTTTTCTTACGTAACGTTTTTAGGGTAACAGGTAGTAGCTCTGCGAGACTACTTCGTTCGTTGCCTATACCGCCTTGTTTACGCGGATAGGCATATATTTTCGTATGTACATGTTTCAGCCTTTCTTACTTTCAAAAAATAAGATGTTTTGCTTGTTTCATGTACCTTCGTTACTTCTTACGCTTTTGTGTGGGTTTTCCCCTTGTAGCGTAATTTGTAGCGTTGCCTATACCGCCTTGTTTACGCGGATAGGCATGTTTTTCCGTATGTACATGTGTTTCAGCTTTTCTTAAGGCATAAGATGTTTTGCTTTCATGTACTTCGTTAATTTTTACGCTTTCAGTGTGGGTTTTCACTTTTGTAGCGTAGTTGTAGCCACGTTCCGATATCTCCTAACTAGTCGAGATAGTCGGCTCGTTTCGTTGTTTTTCATGTTAAGACGGGAGTATCCTTGATTTCATATATTGTTGTATATTTTCATGTTTCCTCTTGTTGTTGCTACGTGCGCTCCCTGAGTCTCATGACTTGGGGTGTACCTCGTAGCCTTGTTCCCCCCTCCGCTGGTTCGCGGTTAGGGGGTTCTCTCCCTAATATACATGTTTCGTCCTTTTTACAAGTTTTTCGATGCATATATGTTTAGTTACGTTGCTTCCATATGTCGGAAGTGTTTCTCCTTGTAACGTATCTTGTAAGCCGCGAACTCCTATCCAGTACTAGGCGGTTAGGCGGTTCGATTACGTTGTTGTTGTTTCTTGTTTGAACCTTCATATATTTGTACATATTTTCATGTTTCTCCATGGGTTTCGCTACTCGTGCGCCTCCTAAGTGTCGGGAGTTTCACTTGGGGCGTATCTCGTAGCCTTGTTCCTCCCTTCCCGCTCTGTACGCGGATAGAGGGGTTCTCTCCCTTGTATACATGCTTCGTCCTTTTCCTTCATGTATTCTAGTTACGTGTTCGCTTCTAAGTGTGGGAAGTTTTCACTATTGTAGCGTACCTTGTAAGCCGCGAGCCTCTAGCGGGGCGCGTTGTTTTTGTCACGTAACTTTACTCTCTGTTAGCATACTCCCACCCTACTTCCTCCTTATAGTCGTTCCGTTTGATACGTTAGACTATTCGCCGTTAGTCTCTCCTTAACGTGGGTTTCTCAGACATGTCTCGAAGCCACCTTAAATGTGTGAACTGTTCCGAGACCTCTGTCTAGTCTGTTTTGTTTTCACACCAGACAGTGGCAGCACATCGACACCTGGCTAGCAGGCCAGGACAGGTTAGATCTATCACCGAACCCACAGTTCCCCTGGAGGGAATCGGAGGAGAGACAGGAGATGAAGAGGAAGTGAGAGAGTTGGTGGGAGTTGAGATGGAGAGAGGCCAGGAGAGGGCCGGAGAAGAGAGAGAGAGCGAGATCTGCCACCCAAGGTGCCGGCGTTGTCCGGATGTACCACCAAGGGCTAGGGCAAGGCTCAAGGCCAACCAAAAGCCCATGTGAGAGAGAGAGAGAGAGAGAGATGGATTTTTTGCCACCCAAGGTGCCGGCGTTGTCCGGATGTACCACCAAGGGCTAGGGCAAGGGCAAGGCTCAAGGCCAACCAAAAGCCCATGACAAAGACGGCCAGAGCGGACAGTCCGTCCGGGTCGCAGAGAGCGGCACCCGTTGTGGTGCGCGCAAAGAGAGGGGCTCCGGAGAGCCAGGGTCCGGCGAGACCTCAGAAGGAGCCCGGAACAGACGTTCCCCTCCGACCCAAGGAAGGCTAGGCTCAAGGCCAATAAAAAGCCCATTAGAAGTTCCGACCGGAAAGGACAGAATGTCCGGGTCGAGGAGAGTGGTACCCGGCGTGGTACGCACACAGAGATAGGCTCCGGGAGCCCGAGTCCGGCGAGAGAGGCCGGAGGAGAGAGAGAGAGAGAGGAGAGAAAGAGATGTTGCCCCCCAAGGTCCCGGCACCGTCCGGATTCTATGACCAAGGGGAAGGCAAGGGCAAGGCTCAAGGCCAATAAATAGCCCATTTGAAATTCCGACCGGAATGGACAGAATGTCCGGGTCGAGAGGAGTGGTACCCGGCTAGGTACGCACACAGAGATGGGCTCCGGGGGCCCGGGTCCGACGAGACCACGGGTCCAGCGAGACCTCACAGGGAGTGCGGAACCGAGGTTCCACTCCGGATCCCAGGAGTCGGTCCCGGAGCCGGGAACCGATGAGATCAACAACTGCTGGGCCCCCAGATCGGGGTAGTAAGGGCAAACGCCCAATCCGAAAGGAAAGCCGGCTGGAGCGAGGTTCCCACGGCAAACGGAGATATACTTATCCCCAGCCTCAAAGTTAATCCCGCCTCCAAGAGGGGGAAGAGTCTCTTTCATCAGGGGAGTGTTGCCCCCCGGAACTAGCAGCTTGAGCTGCGACGACAGGTTCGAATCAATTGCGGAAAGACACTGCAATCGCTACACCATTTATCATTACACATCCCGAATGTGTGTTTAATGAGTACCAGCAGAAACCAGGACATGACATAGATTTCCTGGGCATTCATGGGTCATATTCTCCTCGCTAATTATTTTTCTCTCTCGTTATAATTCATCGCCATATGTCTAGGTTTGAAACCTTGCTTATGTTTTGTTGTTTAAAAGCTTGTGGAACCCTCTCCAGAACATGTTAAAAGGCGCAAACTGAAGCGATTCTAGTACAGTCTCGTTACTTAGTACCTTGGCAACCTGCCAAGAAGAGAACGTTCTCGAAGCTTGGCAAAGTGCCAGGAAAACAAGCCTGCTAAGAGTCTTGGCAAACTGCCAAGACAATATACCCGCGCTGTATATTTGTTATGAGAGGAGGGGGGCCAAGCAGTCACCTGGATTGACACGTGTAAGCTCAACGTTTGCTGCAACGAGCTGTCGACTACGTGAGCGATCCCATGGAATAAACCTCTCTCTCTATCTTTTGGGTGAATTTCCAAGACAAACGCGTAGTAAGTTGGAAAAGGGGTAGGATAAAACCCCAACAAAGGTACAAGCGCTAACGCGCTCCGAGCATACAGTATGCGCTTCGTGAATAATGTTCGATGTTCCGACATTTTAAGCACAGTTGCATTTCGTAGCACCTGATAGCCTAGTCATGGCTATGCGCTAGGTGGTTTCAATAGGAAGTTGGATACTTCTACTGTACTACACTACGAAATTGACACGTCTCGACATGGAGAGATTTGAGGAGTAACGGGTACGTTATAACATTTATTACGTGTTTATTACGTTAAATGTGGTGTGGTAAAAACGTCGACATAACGTTTCTATGAGATATGAATGATATATTAATGTTATATTAATGTCTTAACGTAAATCGTTTTGAAATATGAGGCTGAAAACGTTTTCGGTGACATACCTCTTACACCACTAATAACGTTACCATAACAATACACTAAGCCTACATGCTTAGTAACGCTTTAGTGTTTGCTGAGTAACTCCCCGGGCTCCGTTAAGCAGCCAGGGATTTATGAGGTGGATTTTCTACAAACCCACCCTCTCACCATCTTCACAGCCCCTCTTGGGAGTTTGTTTCTGATGAGTAGGTCTATCGCTCAGTTAGCTCAGGGTTAAAGCATTTCAGTCATAAGGTCCCCGGTTCAGGCCACCCCAAGAGTAATGTATGTTGTCCAGCTACAGAGTTGTTGACTTTTCATAATCATGGACGTTAAATTTGTATGTAAGAGACTGACTTCAGTCAGCTTGCAGCTTGGTTAAGCCAGTGAGGCTTCTTCTCAAGTTCCTACTTGCAGGATGATCCTAAATACGTTCTTAAATACATACATTTAAATTGTAGGAGTCACATAAACAGTAGCATTGTAGCTTTGTTTAAGATTCTGATGAAGCAAACTATCCATTCAGTACTCAGTCTCATTTTTTGTAGCAGGGTGGCATTGTTTAAGATTCTGTACTCACTCAGCAGAGTGAGATTCTGTACCTTCAGTACTCATTTTTGGAGAGTACTGTGGTCAAGTGGTGAAGGCAGTGGACTGGTGATCAAAGGCTTGCAGGTTTGAGTCCTGGCCGGATCATTCAGTTGTTTCCTTGGGCAAGGCACTTTTTCGTCAGTGCAGCTTCCCATCCAGGAGATACTTGTCTCTATGCTTGACAGGTTTTCGTTGACCGGGGTAATATTGTTAGGCATCATTATCTTTCAATAGGTCTACGCCTTTTCTTTCCCCAATATTATGATTAATTTTTTTTTAGCATGGAAAGAACCTCCCTTAAACCTCCCTACAGGGTACAGCTTAGCATCATCAGGACATTCCTTTTCTTCAGAGTTTTCTGATTGCAACGGGTTGATAACTGAAAGAGTCATCAACGGTACTGTGGTACTGAATCAGTACTGCGAGTGCGACTGTCCTGCAAGCTCTAACAAGGTCACCAAGCAGGCCGCTGTCCTTGACTTCTTTAGCAGCAGATACACAGGGTTGGGCTCCTTGGAGCCCTCCGGCACCCAGGTACGGGGCTTTTGACTACCATCCTCTCAGACAACACGACGGTGGTAACATACTGTAGCTACGTCAACAGACATGGTGGCACCAGGTCAGAGAGATATTGCCGTCTGGCAAGGGAGACCCTCACCACAGCTACAGAATCTGGCATGGCCCTACAAGTCTCTCAGATAGCCAGAAAGGAGAATGTGATGGCCGATGCTCTGCCCAGGGGACAGCTCCACCCTGACGAGTGGACCCTTTCGCAACGAACATGAAGTAGGTTTTCCACATGTTCAGCAGACCTCTGATAGACCTGATTGCGACACAGGGCAACAATGGGCTGCTCATCTTTGTTCAGGCGGCCCACCCGCAGGCCTTCCACATAACGCCAGGTCCCTGTCGCGAAACGGACCGGAAGCTTACATCTTCCCTCTCTTGGCATGGTCAGCCATCATAGTGGCCCCGCTGACCCCGGTTCGGGCAAAACTTATCCAGCTCCTAGCGGACGAGCCAGCGATCCTGCCGGACAAACCACAGTCGGTTGTCCCATAGACGGGGCGCTGGCTCACCCGGACAGCAAGGGCCTACAATTAGGTGCCTGGAAATTGTCTGGTGTTTCCTTAGACAGAAAGGACTTTGGCCGCCAGAGTGAGAACAACCTTGGTACTTACGTTTTCTGCCTACGGAGATTCGGAGTATGCCGAACGAGACAGACTCTGCCTACCATGGCCTTTCTAACCTTGATCGCTGACTCCTTACCCACACTGTTCCAAGAAGGGAGGCAGGGTGTAGATGATCAAACACTTTCGTTCGGCTGTTGCTGCCTTCCATCAGGGGCTTCCCCTACGGCTCCACGCCAGGCAGCAACGGCTCGCCTTGACTAAGGTGCCTTCAGTCCTACGGTTTGTGGGGTGCTGATAGTTCTCGACCCCTCCTTCTTCGCAAGAACCAGGTTTGGGCTCTCCTACCGGGAGACATCATCATCCCAGAGATCGAGACCTCTTTGATCCCGGAAGACAGACTACAGTATGGTTTCCCATTAGGGCACTGAAGTGGTACCTCAACAGAACACAAGATCTCTTGGGTGCTTCGACATCTCTGTTCTTCCTCCTTCGAGTGCCCCACTCAGCAGCCTGGGAGTATACCTTGTCCCGCTGTTTGGTGGAAGCCATCCGCCCTCTGGCTACAGGTCCAGGCAGATCCATGGCTCACAACAGCAGGGGTTTCACTGCTTCTACAGCCCTGTTCGCAGGTTTTCCAATAGTGGACATCTGCAAGACGACGGCGTGGAAGACTCCAATCGCTTCGTCGCCTGCTACTTATCGGACATATCACAGGCCGATTTGGCTTTGGTCGCTCGATGATACGAGCTCCGGGGGTCCCACCCCTCGGGCCTCCCACCATCGGACAGTGCCACTCGGTGCATAGGTTGTGGGGAGACAGGTAAGTGGGGAACGAAGTAAATATTATAAAACTTACTGGTTTATATATTTACGAGTGACCCACTTACCTGTCTCCATTTCCCGCCACCCTCCCCCGAGGGAGGTGGGACGCAGCCGGACGGGGGAGCGGTCGTTCGACCTGACTCGTGGCTCCTCGCGTTTCGTCGATAGACATCGCCACCCCCTGGGTCGCCTGCGGCTACTTGTCTATCGGTGGGTGTTGTTTCCTTAGTTTGGTTTACCAGGTTACTCTTTACCATCTAAGGTAGTATGGGCCTCGTCCCCTTGTTCAATTAGGCCTCTGTAAGTGTAGGGGGAGGCACGCCTACGGGGTGACGGAGGGCGGACCCCCACCCCGACTGTTCAGGGTGGGCTCCGCCTGGAGGCGTCAGCAGTCTTTGTTAGCGTTAGATTTTTCCTTCTCGGCGAGCTCGGCGGGTGGCAGGGTTTACCCGCCACCCTCCCCGAGGTCGCGTCAGGGGCCACTTTGTGGGAAAGTGGTCTCAAAATGAAGGAAGGCCATTAGGGCCAATGAGGGTGTACAGTGTTAAAAGATTACCAGGGCATTCTAGACACGGTAGAATGCGGTGCATAGGTTGTGGGGAGACAGGTAAGTGGGTCACTCGTAAATATATAAACCAGTAAGTTTTATAATATCTTTTAATTATCTGGGAAATGTCAATGCAAGGATAATGCAAGAAACTGCTTCACTTGAAACAATCCTCCCATTGAATTTTAAATCTACAATTAACTACAAAGCAACAGGAGGTGGGAGAGTTTTGAAGTTTTTACAAAGTCATTCCAAGGGTTCATAAAATCTCCCATCTTAAGGATTTCAAGACCGATTTCAGCAGACAGTAAAGTACATAACGAGACCTGCAGATAATCCTCTAGATATATGACATGATAATTTTTCCTAGACTAATTATTTCAATCTTCTTCAAACCAGTGTTATGCCTTTTTTTTTCTTATTCCTTTCTGTATTTTGGCTTTATTTTTTTACCCTTTCTACTGCTGCTTTCATAACCGGCCAAGTGGCTCTTCGTGAACCCCTCAAACAGAAGCTCTCATCCTCCTCGTCTTTATATACGCCTACCCTTTTTCCCAGCTCCCCGTGTCTTGTCAATTATTATCAAGTTAATAGCTTTCTCCGAGTACCGCTAATTTATTTTCCGTAGAGCGAGTGCATCTCCCTCCCAACCCCCCCACTTTTCATCTGGGTTAGATGAAGAAGGAAAAAAAAATTAGCATCGATGCAGTAGTCTTTGGAGCCCCTCGACAGAGGTTGAAAAGTGGCTAGATCCACTTGACCTAACGTTTGGCTTATTCTATGGCCGACCAAGAAAAATTTCAAGAGTGTGCATAATTTTTTGTGTTAATTTAGTCAAACAACTCTTTTTCGCAATTTTTATCGAGTATGTACGATCCGAAAGACTGGGAGACCTAGCGAGAGAGAGAGAGGTGGGTGGAGAGAGAGCTATAATAGATAGATAGAGAGAGATCATGTCTGCAACATCATGTGAAAAAAGGCAGGTTCTCAATCGTGTGATAGAAAAGGTAAACAAATCTATAATACACTTGACATAGGGGATCACAAATAGGGGCCACACGCATCATACACCCACGGACAGACAGACAGACAGACAGACAAGAAGCACTATGGCTCGATCAGCTCAGTCCCTCGGTTGTTTTCAGCTACCCTGGGGTTACTGTGATGAAAATATATGTAACCTCAAACTTTATCCACGAGAAAAAAGGAAAAAAAGGAAAACGATAACAGATTGGCAAGATGAGAGACAGACATTCCCAGGGACCAGCAAAAATATATCACAAATGACAATTGATTATCTACTGATGAAGATATAGAATATATAGCACAGGGGCTCGGAATATGTGCATGGCCTGGGGAGATAATATCCACGAGATGGAGCATAAGGAGGAATAAATTTAAAAATGTTAACCAGCTCAAAAAAGTAGGCTAATTTTTATTTTTTATTTTTATTATAGGAATGTGCATCATTAAACCCTTCTGCTAATCCTGTAACCGTACCTTTTCGAAATATTAAAGAGAGATGAATGTTCACACAAGCCGTGGTACAGTTTTAACTGTCACAGGAAAAAAGAGTGGCATTATGTAGGTCCTATGTCTGTTTCTAGAGATCGGATGAATAAATTCCCTAATACATGTTGATAAAGTTTCGTATGGCCATTTTTTTTCCCTGCAATCTGGGCAATATTCTCTCGTTCATGTAATTGGCAAGCGCATATTGGCCATTGTTTTGACCGGCTCAAATTATAGGTCATCAGTATTGTTTGGACATATGCTAGATAGTCAGATAATGGTCAGTTATGTTTAATCTTTCCAACATGCACTTTATCGCCTCCTGGTCTGTTGTAACATTACATTTTCATTTTGTTGTTTTTAAGTTTTCATGCTCAATAAAAGGTTTCTGTTTATTTTTTATTTTTTTATTTTTTTGGGGGAAATGGTATACGGTACCTACTTCATAGTTAGGATATTAATTGTCGGAAACAAATTTCATTGGCGACGATCGGGCACGGAAAATATTGCAATGATAACAGACGAACTGTTGTGGTGGGAGTGTGTTTATTGACAGCTTGGGGACAGCAACTGCACCTGTTTAGTTCTTTACCATGCAAAAAACCACAAACCTCAGAACACGATAAAAACAGATAACTTAAAAGTCAGTTTCAATGTTTATCTGCAGAGGGGGGGGGAAAATTCTGTTTCCATGACAATAACAAATTACAGATCATCGGCCCTTTCTGATTACATTCATTCGTGCGTGCATACTAAGATACGTCCTTCTGAATACCAAAACACATCTTACTTTTTACCTACGGCTTCTTCAAATTGCCTTTCCATTTACCATAATCAGTCATGTCATGAAAAGGATGGACCGCCGATGTCGTCGTCAGAGACTGTACATCATTGCGATCATTGTGCTGCAAACCGTGGATTCATTTACTAATGGATGCTTAGGTGACACAGTAGAGCAGATAAACAGTGTCTCCCAAGCAGAAAGCAAAGATTTTTGTTTACATTTCTAATCTCAAACTGTCACTCGTCCCGAGCCACCACGCGAAAGAAACCTTCTCGTTTTATTTCTCCTGCTCTTCTTCCTCCCCCGCCTCCTCCTCCTCCTCCACTTTCTTCTTCTTCTTTCTCTGAATTCTACCTCTTTATCTTCTTCTCCTGATCAAGCTACTTTTAGTCCTCTCTCTCTCTCTCTCTGTTTCTGGTTGTCGGTTGATAGTTTAGTCGTCTTCCTTGCCAACGGAATGACGTCATGGCAGGAATCGATGATGACAGGGTCGAAGGTGACACGCGGTACGGTGGATCTTATTTGGTACGGATCCTTGACGGCAGGATTCCTCTGTTATTATTATTATGACTCAAACAATATCAGAGACGAAGTTGATTAACTTCCATCATGATTTATATTTATCTCGCCTGATATGATTAATATATTCCAAGGATGATGAGTGAGATAGGAGCAGCTACTATAAAGTCAACCATAGCTATTCGTTTTACTTTTTCGTTTAGCTCACAGTACATTTCACAGTTTTCACTTTGGCCCAAAGTTTTTGTGACGGTATATTATATATGCAACCTTTACTCAGAGTATTCCCCCCTCCCCTACCCCCTGCCTATCACATCTAGCCAATTCAAAGTAACATCATGCTCATCTTCCACAAAATCATTTCATTGATCTTCCGATGGAGTCATTGTTTTCCACAAAAATGACGTCTTTTAGCCCAAAAATTAATAGCCCTTTCATATCTTTACATTTAAATCAGTGCATTCCCCAAAAAAATTTCTTGCTCAAATATCAAGTGTATGTAATTCTTTCATACTGTAGTGTTTTTTCTTCCTTTTTTTTCTTGCTAAACATGACCAACTTTGAAGTACTTTTGAACGAAATGAAATGTTGGATAATGAGTCAGTATTATTCAATCAAATTAATAGATTAAAGTGAAAAAAATTGGTGGATATGATACTCGACTCAGGTGCTGTTGAATATTGAAATATTTTAAACATACAGTATCAAACATTCCTGTTTTTAAATTGATGTAGCAAAATTTCTGTCTGGTTAACTTGCTCTTAGTTTGTATATCATTATGCAACGTTGTATGCGGAATTCTATCGCAAATGGCAAATCCACAAATGGAACCTGGGGAGATGGTACTAGAGAAAAGAGAAAAAACCTTAAAAATTTGAATAATTCAGTTTGAGAATTTACACACAAAAAAAGGGAGGAAACACTCCAGCAGCAACAAATAAGACAAATAAACAAGAAAATTATCAGTGTTTTGCCCGGACAATTTCTCTGATATCTCTGCGGTTGATTTTATTCGTGGCGACCTGTTTCCGAATTCCACTTGCGAAATTTGATTGGTCTATTAAAGTGTTTTGTGAATATGTACCAGATTAAAGAGATTACGGAGACACATTTCTCGACACTCAGTGTATATTATACCCCTCCTATCTTTTGTATGACCAAGTCACTCTATCTGTCCCATAGGCTAGTGTCACAGGGTGAAACCCACTCCCTATGGATAACAGTAAAGGGTCACCACCTTCACGATGAATGAACCTTCGTTAATAGACAGTTTGATTGTGATATGCTTGAACTCTCTCCGAGTTCACCAACTTTTTAATCAGTTAGGGGAAATTTTTTGAGGGGTGATTTTTCACAGCTAGTTCGATCCCCATCTCATTCTCATCATATCAATGGCTTTATCTGATTCTGCCAAAAAAAAAAGAAACGAGAAGCTGAACTCCAGCTGACCCCGACCAGACATAGGAATGAAATTCAACCCGTTTTCAACTCACGATAAAGGTCACCAGGCAGCCATTAAAATCCCGATGAAATTAACCAAATTAATTGCAAATTTGAGGAACGGTCTCCCTTTTTTTCCCTGAAAAAGTCACTTATAAAAAAAGCAAACAGGTTTTATCTTCCCGAGTGCTGGTAGTAGAATTGCTTGCTTTATGCAAGAAGAATTACTGATGGTCGCGGGGTAATTGGGTCTAGAAATGGCTGTTTCGTAACTATCGGAGTGACAGCAATCCTACAGTCTGCGATCGAGTGAAGCTTCATCTTACCAAAATGTAAACATCATCAAGAACCCTATTCAAACATGCACAGTCTATCAAACAGTGTGTGGCACTTATCTCAAACCGTTTGGCATTTTCTCATCATTTTCACCCATGCAATATACATACATGTTATTTAGCTCTACTAGGTAGACCAATCCCGGGCTCTATATTTCTCTCACATTGACGTCCGCTTCTCCCCCGGATAATCAAACAAACAAAATTCCTCGAGAGGATGACAAGACAAAGTCCTCAGAAGGCGTACCACGGTTCGTCGCATAGTTATTCACTGCTCTCTGGTTGCTAGGGAGTTTTTGTGCATTTTCATAGGCCCTTGTTATTTGCACTCTTGGTTTTTCGGCGAAAACATTTGCTTTCATTCACAAGTCGTAGCGTACCACGCTTTTCTTTTTCCTTTTCTTTTCTTTTATCGCTTTTTGTAAATAGAGGGAAGGAGGAATTGTGGCAGTTTTGTAGGCTGTTTTTGGGTCACGAGTTAGTACCAAGGTAAACTAACAAGAAGTTCATTTCTAGTTCACGTCGTGTACGTCAACAGATGTACATAACAGGTTAATACGGCCAACAATTTCAGGGAAATACTACAGTAGATACAGTTTCAATTCTTGTTTGTGATCACAGGACTTTGCATCCATTTTGTATTATACTAATTTTGTTTTCAAACGTTGCACTTTCAATTTTCGCTCTCTTCAACCATTGATCACCGTTTAAAACCTAACAATGACCCAGTTGTTTGTCTGAGAATTGGGGCTGCAGTACACTTTTCATTTTTAATAATAAAACAAATTGCAACAAAAAAATTTGTCCCTTAAAGTTATCACCGCATGATCATAATTAAGTTTATAAATTTATAAAAAATCATATTTGAAAAATTTGAGTGATGAAAGTTGGAATGCAGTTATGTCATGTCTTTATTCTCTATGTAGCTTGTGGTTTATAGTCGGTTATATAATCTTTTTGTCTTTTCGTTTTTTTTTCTACTTTGCAGGACGACCTCCCGAGAGTTAAGACAGAAATCAAAGCAATGAAGGAATTAGTTCATCAACACATCTGTACATTGTATGAAGTGATTGAAACACCACACAAAATCTTCATGGTCTTAGAGGTAAGAGAGATTAAAGCATCTGTTTTTTATCAAGGCAGCTGGTTTGCGTTGGAAGTCGATAAGTTTCCATGCCTAGAATTTTACAATTTTGTTAAATATATTTACTGGCTAAAATCTAGATCCAGTCGGCATTTGTCCCCAAAGACAGCACACATCGGTTTCACTTTGTAAGGCTTGATGGGACTTTATTTGCTGATTTAAAAGGCAGTTAAAGGGGGCTTATGTTAGGTACGGTAGTCATGCCGGAGTTTGTGATAGGCGATGGTTCCCCAACCCGTCCTATTTTCTATGTTCTTAAATGTCCACTGGCAGAAAAATCCAAGTGTCATTTTTTGCCCACAGTTGGCAAATTGCAAACTCCACTGGCAGTAAGCCAATAAAGTAGACGGAAAGTTTTGAGATCTGACCGAGTTTCTGCGCCTAAATTACATCAGTGCAAAGTTCTGCTTTACGCCACAACAATGTTGTCGAGATATTTCCAAGGGATACGGACTGAGGTCGACCCTCTTTCTCTCAGATAAAATTTCCTTGAACATATTTGAAATCAAGTTAAAGCCAAAAACTGATTACTTATCATAAATAGTATTTTTTATGCGACATCTGACAGTCGGCGGTAAACCTCTTCTCGGGGAGAGGTACAGTAGATGGCGAATAAAAGAGTCGCAACTTAAGGCCGCACAGAAAACAACCAAACTGTCATATGCCCCCATTAGTTAATTACTTTCAGGTAAGAGATATCCCGGTATATCCAAAATATACCAAAAAGAAACTTTTAGAGATTCCCGCGTTTCTTCTGATCTTTGCTTTCCTTGTCAAGGAAGAGAAATGACGCTCTGACGACAATGTCTCTGTACTTCGTCAACAGCGACAGCTTTATTTATGTATTTATATATATATATAGCAGAGTAACTTGCAAACATATCTTAAACTGGATAACAAAAACACAAAGCAGGGACCTTGTTTTTTTTCTTCAAAGGACACAAAGTTCATTCTTTAGGTGATTCCAAATATTTCTTCCTTTTTTTTTAGGTGATTCTCGGTGGTGGGTGACACTTGTATGCAATTTGCTTTAATACAACGTTTCCTCAAAGCTCCCCACCTCCCCCCCCCCCCACATCTGTTTTGGACCTTTTTTATTGCTTTCTCTTTTCCTGCTGTCAGCAACTGCCAACTTTTACCACTTACAAGTGACTGTTGGAATGGTCGGCGTCTGCGCTTGTCAAAAATCTTTTCTTTTTTTTCGCAATTTGCCATCAGATCGACTAGGTCAGATGAGGGTGAAACTTGCATAATATCTTTAATAGAGGGAGACATCATAGTTATAACTTAACTGGCAAGACTTTCATTCCTGATCAGTCATTTCAGTTCTTTCTGTGGCATTTTGTCCTTCATCTCCTACTGTATGTCAGTTTTGTATGCTATGAGTTTCATTAACTCCATAGGAAGCATATCCAGAATTTGCTTTTCATTTTGCCTTTGTCATTTCAATCTGTGAATGACATGTACCGCTTAAATCTTGTCCACGAATTTGTCCCGTTTTGATGAGAATCAAACCCCCCCCCCCTAAAAAAGAAGAAGATAGAAAAATGGATGCGCCGGTAATACCCAGAAGTAATTATAAGACAACTGGTCCATTGTGATAATTTGCAGCATGAAAAATGTAATTTGATAGTTTGGGGAATAAAGACATCCCCAGACTGTCAACAGAAGTAAATGTGCAGTGCAGGGTACAATATCCTCACAGCCGATGCCTTCTCCGATCGATGCTAAGGTTTCACTTTACTCCATTCGTTTCTTTTCAATACTCAAGTCGGGGACGTACTGTAACAAGGATGGTTTAAGATTTACAGTATATATAATGACTGAACAGTGTTTTGAGTACCTGCACCGTTGCAAAGGTTCATTTATTTTTTTGTAATCCTCTGTGGAGGAGACTTCTACAAAATGTTGACATGGTAATACCTTGGGGGGGGGGGGGTATGAGGGTGGCATGGAAGGGGAGTATAATGCATTGCTATTTTGTAAAACCAAAATGGATTTAGAAAAATATCAATTGGACTAAACCGTGAACTCCATTTTGTGTCAAATTGTCACAAATTATCAATATAGCAAGTCTTTTCTGGCCTCATAGCATTTTCCCCTCTCTGACCTGTTATTTTCAAATTCCAATCTCTTTTTTAATGTCTGGGGAACTATTTCCTCCAGTAAAGTAGTTTTTTAACCAAAAAAAAACCCATTTTAGCAATTTATATACAATTGTGTGCTACCTGGCCATCCCATATAAGTGAATCCTATATTTACCCATAATGAGCGTGCATATATATTGTAATCTAAATTTGACGCATGACACCATAACCCAAATAGACCTGCTATCATTGTTGTATATTTAATCCCTTTTCCTTTTTTCCTTTTTTTTCCTCCCTTCAATTTATCCACTATTTTTTTTAATTTATTCATTTCCTCTCTTTTTCCTTTTAATATTTGAAAGATATTCAAGAAAGTTCACCAAACTTATTACTATTATTTTAACTTCTTTCCCCAATTAAGTCTGTTTTTCCTCCCTTTTAATTTTGACAGTACTGTCCCGGTGGAGAGCTCTTCGATTACATCGTAGCCAAAGACAGACTTCAAGAGGAAGAGGCCAGGATGTTTTTCCGACAGATAGTCGCAGCCGTGGCTTACATCCACCACAAAGGTTACGCCCACCGAGATCTCAAACCAGTAAGTTTTGAGTCATGTCTCGGACCATACCATGGCCTAAAAAAGACAAATTTTAGTTGATGGAATTAAAGCAAGATATACACCTAAAGAAATGGGGGCGGGACAAAAAGAATTACTTGGTGAGAATGAAATTAACTCACGTCCTCTGCTAAAATAGACTGTTAAAGCCGTCCAACCCTGTACTCGAATCCCTGATGCTCACACAAAGAAGGTTATTTATTCATTAATAGGCGACATGTGCAAATTTAGTAGTAAACAGGATGCATTGCGGTTTGTATACATGAATATGGACGAAAACATGATACCAGTCAAGCTTGAAACTTCCCACTGTGACATGTTGTGTACAGTACTAGGGATATTTCTCCCCCCCCCCCTCCCCTCTCTCTTTTTTTTTTGACCCATTTTTATCCTTATTTCCTGAACAAAAATCCTTCTTTATTTACCACTGATTTAAATTTAGTGGAATGTTTCAAGTTTGAAGACTGTATGTTTACCTTTTTTTGTTTTTACTTTACAGGAAAATTTACTCCTAGATGACGACCAAAGTTTAAAACTCATCGACTTCGGGTTAGCCGCCAAGCCAAAGGTAAGTTTGGGTGTCGCTTTCAGCCATCGATTTTGTTTTTCACACATGCGTACATGATGTGCTGTGGTTTGGTGACTAGGTCACGAATGAAAAGTGCAGGATTTGGTTAGTTTATCAGGGAAAGGAGGGATGTGGGGGGGGGGGGGGGTTGGTAGACTGTCAGATTAAAAAGATAGAAAGGATTTTAAAAGATGAATTTTTGTGGTGTGGTTGTTTTCTACTGACTCCGAGGTGCAAACAGCAAAGTGTGATGGATATGTTTATAAGGCCAAAGTAATTCCATTTTGATTCCATCACAGACCATTGGTGTGTTGCAGAAAAATTGTATCGGTGTAATATTTGTGCATATCCATACAACATTTACAAATGCTATTTTCTTAAACTTGTAAAACATGGACATTTCCAAATTGATAGTTCCTTCTCCCCTGCAGTGCAATATTTACAGGACTTGGCCAGTTAATATTTGAGTTAGCTTCAGTAATATGTCTACATGCAGCCCCTCGATAAGAAAATTTTAGCAAGCCACAGAACAAAATTAGTCACCTTTGGTCAATGGAAATCAATGCGAGTGAAAAATTTTTGACCTTTAAGAACCATCAAGAAGTCATATTTGGGAATATTTTTCAGCAAATTATGAAGTTTGTGGGGGAAATATGACCTTTAAAGAAAGAAAAAAAAAGACGTTTTTTTTCTTAATTTTAACAGAAATTGATAAATATCTACGACCTGGCAATACCCATGAAAAATGTCACCGTTTGTTAACATCATCATCGGGCAACTTGAATTTCTATTCTATGCTACTCTAAACATCAACCTATGGGATCAAAATTCAATTATACAATTCTTGGCAATCTAACTATAATTTAAAAGTCCCATCGCCCGCAAACAACGACCCTTGGCCTATTGCTCGTTGCCGCTAAAAGCGCCATTCGTCGTAAAAGGCCGAGGCTGCAACTGTCAGAGCTGTCTCGCTAATCAAATTCCTCCGCTAATTGAATGGAATCGAGAAATTGGTCGATTCTTCACCCACGAGTATGCCAGTTAAAAACGAAGCAATTCAATAAACAATGGCCTGGCTCTGCCATTTGCGGCAGTATATGTGTGGACATTATAATAGTTTGAAAAGGCTCTCAATATGTCCCCTTTCAGTAGATAAAATCAAAGACTGCTGTCTGTTTCTGAGAAAGATGAGATAACAATATGCTTCCCCCCTCCCCCCCCCCCCCACACAGGTAACAGCCAGGGTTTCTTCTATTTTTGGTTTTCAAACTCGTATTTATTTTCTCTCTCTCTCTCTCATTTGGAATCAATTATCATCGCTAGCGAAAGTTTTGACGTCAAACAGTTAGATTTTCTCGCATTTCGTCTGTAACTTTTGAGAGGCAGGATGGCATTTCTGTCACCGGGGGTCTTGTATCGTCAATTGCTTTAAGATGGAGGGTACCTCAGGGTGAAAACAAGTGATCCATGGAAAGGGAACTTATTTAAAATAAACGTAGACTCGCAAGGAAATCGGAGATGACCAAAGTGCTTCTTTTGTAACGATTCTCGGTAATTTCAGCTGTGGTACACGCCAACAAACGTCATTCTTAGCGGGGGGGGGCTTCTTTGATGAGCAAAAGAGCATGGGAGTGCCCTCACAGTGGTACATAGATTGTGAAATAATCTTTCGACAAGCCTGGTCAAAACAAGTTCTTCTATACAAAATTTTAACACCAAAAAAAAAATAAAACAGTACAGGGATTTTTTTTTTTTGGGTGATAGCAACGTAAGAAAAGTTTCCATTTGTACAACCTGCGCATAACCTGTGTAGAATATTTCAGGTTTGGACTTTAATATCAGAATGTAGAAGATAATGGCATTGATGGGATATTCTCATGGCTGTAGTCAATTGCCTATTAAACAAACATGCTGGAAGAAAACAAAAAATCTGCATTTTTTTATAGCATCAAAACCATTTGTGTATGGTGAAAGACTTTCAATATATTTTTTTTTTGGCCTTTTATTTGCCTTTTTGAAATTTGGTGATATTATTTTGTTAGAGCATCAACAGATGTCAGTTTTTCACTGTTTACTTACCGACTGACGTACATTGTCATCGTTGTTGTATATCTTACAGTTTTGTTATTTTCCAGTTTTCTTTCTCTTTCTCATATCATTTTGTATTGGCAAAGATCTTTTCGACTTTAATTCAAATTTTGGTGATAACCTTTTTTTCTTTCTTTCTGTTTTCTAGGGTGGGATGAAAGAACAGTTGGAAACCTGTTGTGGGAGTCCAGCATATGCAGCACCAGAGCTTGTCTCTGGAAGGTCTTACATTGGTTCAGAGGTGAGAGGGTCGTCCTTCAGCAAAATTTTGTAAAAGCCACATTTTTTTACATAAACAAAAATACACCCACCACTTTTGTTTCACCATGCATGAGCTAATAGAACCGACTACGACAACTGTGGATAATACGCGCATAGAACATGTGAACAGTGTGTCACCAAATATACCCTTAAATTTTATAATCCCATCGTAATTTTTTAGCGTAATAATACAAGGGAGAAAGCGTGATATAATAATAATAATATAAATAAGACAAATGTGTAAACAATTACAGACCAGACTGTTGTAAGTCGTGGCTTTTTTGTAGAGATTAAATGTCGACTGGCTAAAAGACGTCACTTGAATTAATGCACAGGGGACGTTAGAAATGTTTCAGGAAACAGGATGTATAAATTCAATATCAAAAAGAGTGCTCATCCATTTCCATTTCACAAACACCTAGCTCACCGAACATCCTCCCTCCCCCCCCCCTCCCTCCTCTCCTGGAAAATCTCTCTCTCTGTTTACAAGTGGAGTGTGATCCAATTAATCGAAGAGAGGCTTTTTGTTTGTGATCCCTCGTTTAGCAGCTGCTTATATTTATTTATATATTTTGTGTCACCCTGTTCAATTTAGACAGTTGTTCCTAGTTTGCTCTGCCGACAGGCGCAAACATTTCACTCGCAAAAACAAATCAGAGTTCCAAGCGGCATTTTGTTTTTCCTTTTTCCTTTTTTTGTTATTTTACATAACAAAGCTCAAAATGTTGGCTCTTTGCCCACTCTCTCTGCATATTGACATTTTCTCTGCATTAGAGCGCAGCCTTCATTGTGTGTGCGTGTGTATGTTAAGGGAGGTGTTTGTTTGCTTCTGTTTTTTAACCCTCGACCTTTTCTCCTCCATTGAATAGATATTGCATCATTCCTTAATTATTTAAGTACAATTAACACAATAATTAAGACTGACATGCATTGACCTCCAGCAATAGTCCTTTGTCTCTCAATGTTTTTATGGGGGGGGGGGTGAGAAAGGGGGAGGGCAGTTATTTAGCCTCGGAGATCTTCAACGGTGGCTGATTTTAAAAATAGACCAAAATTGGATCTTTAAATGACTTCTTTCTTTTATCGTATAGTGAAACTGCCCGGAGGGTATTTTCAATCGTATAGTTTATGCAAGTACTGTAGGGTTGTATACAAACGCTGTTTTAGAGGTGATAATTCTTCTGTATTAAACATGAAGCCTGTCTTAATAATTGAATCACTCACCTGTTGTCTGTTTTTGGTATTGATACAATAGAAGAAAGTTTGCACAGGAGAAGTTTTAGAAGAGCTTTGGCTAACAGGTTTCTATTTAAACCTCCATAAGCATCTCACTGTAAACATCAAGCAGTTTTACTTATAATAATAATAATATATAATTTAAAGATAATAAAATAAGGGGAGGCTACAGGACATTAACTAATATACCAAAACTGAAATATACCGTCAATTTTTTAATTTTGTGTAAAAGTAAGTTGGCCTGACGTTTCGATCCTAGCAGGATCTCCTTCAGAAGCTGAACGACAAGTAACAGTAACAGAAGGGACAAAAACATGCACAGAAAACAGACAGGTTAATGAGCACGGTGAACACAATGAGATGGATGTAAGGGGATTAGTAGACAAGGGATGGAGAGAAGAAAGAAAGAAACAAGCAGGGGAAGAGGAGAGGTAGGAGATAAGCAGTGGAGGGACATTTGTCTCTCTAGTGGATAAGCAGTTTGCTAACAGTTTTATTTTATTTTTCATTTTGACATTAATTAACGGTGTATTAACGACTTTCTTCTTTGACCCTTAGGCTGACATATGGAGCATGGGGGTTCTTCTCTACGCCCTCCTCTGCGGGTTTCTTCCCTTCGACGACGAGAACGTCGCACACCTCTACAAGAAAATCCAAAAGGGAGATTACGAGGAGCCAAGATGGCTGACACCCGGAAGTCGACATCTCTTGAAGCAAATGCTGCAGGTTAGTACCGAAAAAAAATTCACTTTTTCAGAATTTATGAATTTACAGCAATTTCCTCCAAAGAAGCAGAGAAAATTGAAAAAAAAATGAGGTTTTGTCTTATCATAGATGGTAGCTGTGTCATTATGCCACTAGAATAATCACACTCAATTTCAAGATTAGGACTACTAACTCACCCAAACCCCCCACCCTACCCCTCCCCCACACCCCAACATGGCCATCTGTGACCATAAAATCAGCATTTTACATATTAGTAGGCTAGTTTGCGGTCAGATTCATATCTCATCATTTGTTGGAAAAATAACAGCTACTTCAGCATGTTATTCAGGCTCAATTTAGTCCATCTCTTCAAAGGCAAATTGATGTTGTTATCCCTTGCTGTCATTCCAAACTTTTAACTCGTCTCTATTTTCGGTTACATTTATGTACAAAAATTGAGGGACTTGCGAGAAAATGGTCCGTTACCCCAAACTTCCTTCGCCGCAGTCATCCTTTTCCCCGATAAACCGCTTCAAAGACATATTTGACAAGCTGTTGAATTACCCTCATCACTGTCTCTAGTTGTTTATAATCCCACTAACGACCCCTTTGCAACTACCAGCAGGTGTCAAGCCCAGAGAAATTAGGTTCCGTTTCAATCGACGACGATGGTTAATATTTGATATGATTCGCTTGTTTGGCCGTTTGTAATTAGCAGCTCTCTGTAACGGTTTCACACAGAGGGAACCCTATGACACCAATATACATTGTACAACTGGAGAGATAGAAACAAGGCGCACTGTCCACTAACAAGCTAGAATTAGGGGAAAAAAAATAATTACTTAAAGGAGAGGGCGATGTAGAGTAAATCTGACGTGCGCCGAAATGGATTAATTTACAGAGTAAAGGTTGTTTCAGGATGAAAGTTGGTGTACAGGATTTATGGGTCTGGGTTGTTTATATACACTCTATATAACTCTATTATCATTCAAATAAAATGCAGGTTAGAAATGTCAAACCGTTTACCAGCAAATCCTTCCAACGGTAATTATTATACTGGAAGAGTGGAAGAAACCATTTTCGTAATGTACTAGACTGTCTTTAGTAAAACGAGGTTGTATATAAATATATAATTGAGATCGTAGTGAGTTGGAACATCCAGTACAGTGAAAAAACTTCCAGCCTCCACCAGGATTCGAACCTAGGCCTCCCGCTTTATATGCGGACACCCTAACCACTAGGCTATGGATGCTGATTGTATGTCCAGAGGTTCGAAACTGGAAAGGAAGGTCGTAATTCCACTGTAGGCATTTGTCTTCTGTATCGAACAATACTAGTATATTTCATTTCTAACTTCTCAATTTTTAGACGGTGTTATTGGATTTCATTTTGATAAAATGTTTCACTAAAAGTAGTAATTTTTGTTTTGTTGCTTTCCTTTGTACTTTAGGTCAATCCAAAGAAGAGGATAACAATGAAGGAATTGTTAAGGAATCAATGGCTGATGCAGGGCTTTGATGTCCCCATCGATTGGGATTCAAAGTGTGAGGTAAATATCTCACAATCAAGGGATAGGGGTGAGGGGGTGAAATAACCTGGTCTGGGGGGGGGGGAATCAATGACTGCTCTTTGCAAATGGTACAGATCATCCTCGGCCTGCCTCTGCTTGGAATGGAAGCATCTCGATTGTGTTTCCAAAATATATTTTCTTTCACTGTCAAATATGACCATGGAACTGAAACCATATTTTCTGTTAACTGTTTTGTTGCATGATGCCCAAAAACATGCTGAATACCTTAATGACAGCCAGTAACATTTCAATCTGCACCCTATCACACTCTCATAACATGTGTATGTAGCCTAGCCTAAATTTACATATCAGAATCGGGGCTGAAGCAACTACCATCATCGATTCCTTTTTCTTATGTTCCTTGTGAAATGTTACACCAGACTCCTACGCTTCCTATGAGGATAGAAAGTGAAGAAAAGTAAAACCCAAACTTAAGAATTTTTGTTGTGACATACTAAGTGAATTTTTGTACTGATATGATATAACACTAAGGTTGTCCATATACAAAAAAAAAATCTTCAATCTTCCTTAGATACTTCATTCAAAAACCAAGGAACAGTTGATCACATATACATTTATACGGTATCATCGACTTATTTACTAAACCAGGGAACAGCACAAACGTCCTTTAACGCTTCTCTCTTCTTCCTTCTCCCTCGCAGAAAGAACAGTTGAATGCAGATTGTATAACAGAGATGGCAGTATACCACAATGTCAGCAAGAAAGAAATGACCAATGCTGTCAAGAAATGGGAGTATAACGAAACCACCTGCATCTATTTCCTGCTGTTGGCAAACAAATATAACGGCAGGACTCTACGACTACCTCACAAGACGAAACCGTTAACAGAGAAGGTATGGACAGTTAATACTGCACACTGCCTCCACTGATTTACCTCTTCCCCCCCCCCCCCACGTCCACAATTTTGGTACATCTTTAACTGCCTACTAACCCTACCAAATCCCCTCCACCTTACCTCACAAGTTTGGTATACAGAAGGAAATGAACTTTTGATCAGATCTTTTGATTTTCAACAATGTCTGCCAATTCTTATCAGTGTCTCTGAGTTAAGACAAGGTTTAATGTTATTTAAACTATGACGTGCAAAATGAAATTCAGGGTATTATTTTATATATTTTTTGTTTTTATCTCAGTTTCCATATCTTTGGAATTATTTGAGAACCCACTGATACAAGAGGCTATGTGTTTTCATTTTGCAAATTCTGAAAGATCATCTCCGATTTCTCTGTTTTTTTATCTTCCAGAACGGAGAGTTAATCGAGGAACCGGTCTACGAGAATTTCACCCCCAAGAACCGCGACCACTTGAGGGTAGCGGCCACGACCAGCTCACCGTTTACGTTTAGTTCCATGGAGGACGGCCTGGAGGATATCGAATCCTATTCTCTCTCCGCTCGCCAAGAGAGTCCGATGATGCGACGTCGGCAAAGAGGCGGTTCCCAGCGGGCCTCTAGACCCACCAGCGAGTACTTGTACACGGACCAAACTTCCAACCCTTACCAACATGAACCTCACAACTCTACCAACAAAGAGAACTTAAGAGACGATGGGGTGTTCGTCAGACCCTCCGGTTACCCCTTCAAGACACCGAATAAGTACAAGACGAAGGGCGGTCATACAAAATCCTCATCGGTGAAGGGGCCTTCTTCCAAACAACCTGTTGTGCCTACCCTATCTCTACCTGTTCCATACGCGACGCCGGCGTCGTCCAATCGTGAAAACCTCTCCTCTTCCATGGACTTTGCAGACATTAAAAAGTAAGCTTTGGTTGTGTTTGTAAATTGACATAAGAGTAAAAGACTTGTATTCAGTTGTTCATGCCAGTCATTCGAAATTAAACCGTAACTCCCTCCTCGCAGGACCAACAATTTACTTAAAAGAGAGATCAGTAAATTGGCAACACCGTTCGTTCGCATAGAGTTAGTCAATCTTTCTTGTTTCCATTTTATTCACAAAATTATTGAGAATTGGCAACCCTTGCTTAAAGAGGTATTCCTAATATTTTGAACTTTCCTGCCTTCAGTTGTAGTTAGTAAATTTTCGAAGTTAGTTATACTTTGAAAATGAACAAGGACAATTCGTTCCAATTTTTAGGTCATTTCTGATGATTTAAACTCGATATGTTCGATACTTGACCAAAGAAATTAAGAAGCTACATTTTTATTATAATATTTGACAATATCAGCAGATGTTTTGGAGTTGCACCTTTCTAATTCTTGAAAGAAATACTGATAGGAAAGAAAAAATTGGGTAGGGAAATAATAATAATAATATTTTTTTCTTTAAAAACAGTAAGAATTTTGTCATTTTACAATTAAATTTTTCGAATTTTACAGAGCTGTTTCAATGGAAGATTCCCTGGACAGAGTCATCTTAGAAGGAGAGTTACAAAAGACAAAGTTTGGCGGTTCGGCCAAGAAGTTATTCGGCAGCTTTGAGAAAGGCCTGGATAAGATGATGGATTTACTCTCGCCCAAGAAAAGGCTGGACTCTGGTCACATCGTACCGAGGAAGATCAAGGCCTTGTACAACGTGTCTACCACATCATCTCTCACAGCCGAGACGGTATTGGATAGATTGAAGGAAGCAATTTATGAGACCACCATCGACAAAATCAAGCAGAAGGGGTAAGAACATATTTCTGAAAGCAGATATCTATAGATTTATCACAATTTATTGAGATCCGGTGTTCACTGTAGGTGACCCTGCAAGTCAACTCCTTCCCCCCACCCCCCCCCCCAGGCTGTGAAAAGTTTCTATCTGGCCCAGAAACGACAAAAACCAATCAGCCCAAGATCTTGTACTAAATCTGTTATGCAGGCCGTATAAAGTACCATAGGTTTGAGCAACACAGCAGACTTCCCTGTACGTTGGTCAGTCTAGGGTATCTAGTTTTTTTTTTTTTTTCTCTGGCAAACTCTTTTGCTTCGACTAATGTTTTCTCTGGCCCTGATAGAAAATTAATTGAGAAATCCCCTGAATTTAAATTGCTGTGTACAAAATTGATTATGCACATAATTCCAGTTTTGTCCAATTTTTTTATCCGTTCATATAGGTTCTTTTGAGTTTCTTAGTTTTGAAGATGTATTAAATGTGATAAATTTATTACAGGATGGGATTTGGAGGGAGGTGAATTAAAAATATAGGATATGAAAACAATTTATTCATGTAGTGTGTCTCAAATTTGATATTGGAGCTATTAATAATCATCCCAGATTCAAATAATAAAATTGACTAATCAATCAAGATTTGGTTTTTGAAAGTTGCGTAGCTATCACAAAACTGAATGTTAATTGTTGTTTTTTCCTTTCCCTTTCGCCTCGTAGATATCTTCTGCGATGCAAGAAATTGGATGATAGAGGGCGCACAAAGGTATCCTTCGACCTGGAGGTCTGCATGCTACCAAAGATGGACCTCGTCGGGATCAGTAGAAAGCGTTTGAAGGGTGACACCTGGGAGTACAAGAGACTTTGTCAGCAAATATTAGACAAAGCTAAAATTTGATGTGAGTGCCCGCTGGATATCATATCAGATGCTTTGAAGATTGTGACATCCATCCAGGTTTTCGTCGATGACGGATGGTCAAACCATCCAAAGACTACCATGGGTGGCATCCATACAGATAATCATGTGGTGCAGCGATTGATTATGTGGTACCCATACAGATAATCATATGGTGCAACTGTTGATAGGATGGTACCCATACAGAAAATCATGTGGTGCAGCTGTTGATAGGGTGGTACCTATACAGATAATCATGTGGTGCAGCTGTTGATGGGTGGTACCCATACAGAAAATCATGTGGTGCAGCTGTTGATAGGGGAGTACCCATACAGATAATCATGTGGTGCAGCTGTTGATTGGGTGGTACCCATACAGATAATCATGTGGTGCAGCTGTTGATAGGGGAGTACCCATACAGATAATCATGTGGTGCAGCTGTTGATTGGGTGGTACCCATACAGATAATCATGTTGATTGGGTGGTACCCATACAGATCACCGTGTGGTGCAGCTGTCGATAGGGACAGCGTTTGAAGTTACCAACCAAGAACAAAAGGTCTCACAGTTTGGCAAAAAAATTAGAGCGGGTAAGCCGCAGGACATAACTGGGCCAATATTCGCAAGTGCTAGCCAACACTCACTTCAAGCTGCTACATGTGTGCAGTCCTTGGACATTGGAAAGAAATGGTTGGACAGTTTGTTTCTACTTTCCAGGGAGTCGATAAATCTCTTTTCATCAGTTGGAGGAGATAGGTGATGTGTTTTATGATACTTTTACCTGTGATGTCTGTCGGTTGTGGATTTTTTAATATTGAAACAGTTTGTAAACTGAATGTGTCAACTTTAAGCCATTGTGTATCAATATCCAATGATTCTTTTACTAAACTGACTGAGTCAGTAGAGTCAGTCAATCAGCTAAGTAATTAAATTTACTCTTTAATCACAAATAGTATTAAGCAGATAAGCTAGTTTCAAAAAAAGTTCAAAAACTTATTTCACATTTTGAAATAAAACATGTCTGGTCGAGCTTATGATCAAAATTGTCGCCCAAATTTTTATTATCAGAAGGTGTTGAAGTATTTACCAGAATCAAAGCAAAAAGGCTAATTTAAATCAGAAATAGAGCTCTTCTCTATGTGAAGGAAGACTGTATTTCCGTGTGTAGGCAAAGTGACATGAAGGATTTTACATTATCTAGTTGATTGTGATACAAATTGATACTATGGTAGAAGAGCAGGGAAATATTAAGTGTAAGTTAATTTTATGTAACAGTTTGGAGGACTCAGAACTATGTCTCTAACAAATTGCTATGTTTCCTGTGTACAAAAACTGCTATTCTTGTTTATTGCACTTGTAAAGCAATTTCACCACTTTGGGAGTTTGCAATGTAATACCTGATGAGTTATTCCCTTAACAGCAGAGCAAAATATTTATAACAATGATACACTTATTTTCTCCCCTGCCCCTACCTCTCGGCCCTCATCCTACAACCTTTGGCATTAGGTCTGCCCATGAACGGTTGATATTAATAGTTCATTTACAATATCTTATTCTGCCTTGATTCGTATATGCAATGTAGCTTGGGCTAGGCTAATAAAAAGTGCCGTAAAAAGTGCTGGAGGCCTAGGTGAGATAAGATGGATGATATTTATAAGTTCAAAAACAGGCAAACTTAATGTTTTCAAGATTGTTAAGCATTAGTCATTCAACATACTAACAATGCATTTAACATTCAAATATTTGGATATCAGAAGACATTAGGTCACAATGACAACCAGGTGCTGTAAAGTGGTCAATTGTTAGGTCTCAATATGCTAGAAAGAACAAAATCTGGTCACATTTGATCAGTCTCTTTTGCACCTCTTTTCAAACGACCCTCCGATGATATTGCCTCACTTTGACTATCAATTGTTTTAAAATTTGAAGCTCAGTTTTAATTGTTTTCGTCTTCAACTTCCACCTTCCTTTGAAATCAGGACACAGAACAATCTTTTGCATTCTAAAAATTGTGTGAAGGAATTTTGTTCCTTCTTGAAGATTAAAAGATAAAACTGAAGAAAAATCAAGTCTGCAATATGATGAAATTGGTGAAATGCTTGTTTTTTTTTTAAATCGGCTTTTAATGTTTTTTTCCGATTTCTTTGGTGTCTTCCTCAAGACATTTGCAATGTGAATTAAATGATTGATTTCCAAATCTTTTGTGAATTTTAATATATTTCCTGCAATAATAATGAATTTACCATAATAATAATAATAATAATAATTAACTTCACTTGTGTCAAAAGTAGTTTCTTATTCTTTTCTTCTTGTTGTCATCAACAATCAATTCTCCTCATCAATTACTTTCGAACTTCATTTTTGTTTTATTTATTTTTGTGTGCATATTAAATGTAGTAATTTCTATTCCATAGGGTTTTCTCCTTTTGAAAATGTGTTGTGCAATCCATTTTGTGATATTCATTTGAAAAAGAAATAATTTGACAAAAAATCAAAAATTTTACACACCTTGCCAATCAGAATTAATATTCTTATTTCTTTTGATCATTGACGAATACTTGATTGTAATTATAAAATGATAGTGTGAATGATTTTTTTATTGAATTTTTTTTTTCAAAGCATTTAAGTAGTCATTTGTCTTATAAGTTTCATTTTTTGTATTTCAAAGTTTCGTTTCGTGAATATTCACGATATTTTCTTGTGCTTCGGTTGGCTAATATAATGATGTAATATAGTGATATATATATATGTATATATATATATATTAATGTATCAGCCATCAGCTTTAAATTCTTTCATGTCAGTGGTTGACTTTGATCGACATGTTTATTCATGACCGATATGTTTATTCATGACCCCCACTGATGCTTATATGGTGGTGCATTTGTATCGGAGTCACAGTTTTTCTATGCACTGTACATACTTTGAAAAAGTCTTGAGGTGTTGCAAATTATTCCTCCAATGTAAATATTATGTACATTTCTTTCATATAATTCTTAATATTCATTCATTTTTTTTGTACATTTTGCGATAATCAGACATCAAATAATTCTCCAATAATCATAAAGACAGTAAAACAAAAGATGTTGTTGTTGTTTATTTTCTTTTCCAGTTTTAGTTTTATTTTTTTAAATGATATGGTGGGATGGGGTGCAGAGGAGGGGGGGGTGCTGCTAAGGCATATTCTGCACACTATGGATCTATATAATTTATTCAAACTACTGCTGCTATATGCACGTATGGATAGGTCTAAAAGCTCAATTTGTGTAGTGGGTCCTAGGAGTGTTAGCTCAGTGGTTAACACCAGTGCCTTTGAATCATAAGGCCCTCGGTTCGAGTCACTCCAAGATTAATGTATGTCGTCCAGTTACAGAGTTGTTGACAATTGAAAATTCATAATCATGGACGTTAAATATGAATCTAAGAGGCTGACTTCGGTCAGGTTGCAACTTTGATAAGCCAATGATGGCATCTTCGCGAGTTCCTGCTTGCAGGAGGATCTAAATACATACATACATACATACATACACGCATACATACATACACACATACCTGTACATACAAATATTTGTGGATAAATTATGTTGACTGTCCTTCCTCAAGATGTAAGTCACAGGGGCCGGACTGACCGTGGTCTGGTCCCCCTGGCAAACATGGTCATTGGGGTCCCCCTCCACCAGTTGCCTAGCAGACAATAAAAATGAATCCCCTCCCCCACCCCCCCAGCACACTCCTGGGATGAAGTGTTGAGATTTATCCACTTTCTGATCTTACATTGATGATAAGGTCCACTATGTTCGAAAGCGAGGACGTAGAACCCCCCTCGAGCATTGCTGAGCATTGCAATCTTAAGTGACAACGAAAAAGTTGTGACTCATCACCAAATTGTTGTATTTTGAAGAAAGATGGAGGGGGTTTCATCTATAAACGGTTTAATTCCAAAATAGAGGGCAGTATACCACAAAACATTTTTTTTTAAACTCTCAAGTGTTTCAAAACTTATTTTGGAAACTATATACAAGTTCCACAAAATATCGGTGGGCCATTCAACAGAGCACCGAGGCCAAAATATTGCATGCGTAGCGGTGTGCCGTTCAACGGAGCAACGCGGCCTTTTTTCCTTCCTTTTTTCTCTTTTTTGAAACTTCCAAGTGTTTCAACAATTATTTTGGAAACTACACGAGTTCCAAATATAGGTTTATATCGGTGGGCCATTCAACGGAGCACCGCGGCCTTTTTTTCTTTTTTTTTTTAAACTTTCAACTGTTTCAAAAATTATTTTGGAAACTAAACGAGTTCCAAATATAGGCCTATATCGGTGGGCCATTCAACGGAGCACCGCGGCCTTTTTTTCTTCTTTTTTTTTAAACTTTCAACTGTTTCAAAAATTATTTTGGAAACTACACGAGTTCCAAATATATCTCGGTGGGCCATTCAACGGATCACCGAGGCCAAAGTATCACATGCAAAGCGGTGGGCCATTCAACGGAGCACCGCAGCCTTTTTTTTATATTTTCTTTGTAAGATTTCGTTTCAATTTGAGCCTAAACGGCATAAATGCAACTCTGAGTAGCCTGCTCGAACCCGCACCGAATAAACAAAGGGAAGGGGGAAAGGAGCGACTTACCAACACTACAGGTGTAGTATAGGCTACAGTAGGATGCAGTAAACAAGACAATTCTACACGTGTCGTACAAAAACTGTGTAAAGCGGCTCCCAGCAGACTACGAGGCTGAAACTCTAAGCTAACAAGGAATGTATGGAGTGCATACATACTTTTTAAGAAAAAGTCGCCCAGGAAAGAACCTGGGCACGAAAACCAAACTACCGAACGACTGATCCGCTCTCAACCCCAGACCCCTTGCATTGGGACTGTGACTGTGTGATCATCGCCGGGTGTACATCAATTTCCCCCTCGCATATGCATACATTCCCAGGTGAAGTGAAACCTGGGAACTCCACCAATACAAATGGTAAACTGAGCTGCGGCAAGACAATGCGCTTCTCATGTTCAACCGAAGTGAGTGGTGTGATGGTATGTAGAATTAATAGATATGTCCCTATACGTGAGAAGAGGGCGATAAGGAAATCGCTTAAAGTAATTAACACATGGCACGCAGAAAATACATCCAAGGCTTGCTTTTGGAGTTGTTGTGTTAACAACTTTTCAGACTTTTGACCTCTGTTGACCTCTGTTGACCTCAAATGACATTTTACTTCCACTGATAGTAATATACTTTCTTAAGAAAAAGGCGCCCAGGAAAGAACTTGGCACGACACCAAACTACCAAACGACTGATAGTAATATCGTTCTTCTACTTGTTAAGGTGCATCCATGCACATATCTAGTATGAAGTGAGCCACTCTGTTCTTGTATAGCTAGCTTTAGTGTATATAAGCCAAATACTTCACAACCAAATGTGTTTTACATTCAGACTGAGGACTTCATTGTCTTTTCTATTGTTTGAATCCACGTACCTTATATCTTTACAATACCTGTTAACAATAGAATTCTTGTGAGGACGTGGTGATTTCTTATTCAAATGACATCTGATTTGACTTGGAATTCCTCAGTGCGAAACTGTGAATGGAAAACATGCACACACACACACAATCACCATTGTAACATCGTATTCGTTTTGTCTTCAGGAAGGAATGAACTTCTTTAAAACGATGACCATCGTACTGTTGTTGTACTCCTGGAATTACAACCGGAGAACCAGAAGAAAATGAAGGCTATTCTAGTGAAAAAAATAGTGAAAATATTCCAAAGTAAGTTTTTTAACTCTGTACCCTTTCGAAGTTTAAATTGACTATCGACACTAATTGGTTGTTTTGAAAAAGGAGGTTCGAAGAGAATGATTTAATGCGTTTCGTTAATTTCGCTGAACGTAGTAGACGAAACTTTCCAGCACCCCCCTCCCGCCCCCCTACACACATACACACTCCCTTCCACCCTACTTTCCCACCCCTTATTCGATTCAAATATATAAGACAATTCTTAGATTACCTTCGCAAAGTTTGAAAAGAGTTACCAAACGCCACTTTTCATTTGATTTGTTTTTTGTGACAATAAGAGAAAAATTCCATAAAGGGCTTTCCATATTTCCAACGGCGTGATTTACCGATCGTTTGCCATATAACTGAATTTCTTTTCATTTTAATCTCTCCAAAATCCAAAGTTGAATATTTACTTTTACAAATACATTGTTATAAATCTTTAACAACAGCCATAACAACAACATAAAAAATGGCTTTCAGCAGAGTATGATTGGGATCCACACAAAACCTTTAACCCCTTAAGGCAAAGGATTAGTATAAGATATATATCTAGTTTCCTATGCATTGCTGTATTACAACAAAATTAGACACACAACATTAATCACTTTAAATGAAGATTTAAGGAGGAAACCTGAGAACGGAGTGATATAAATATATATATATCTGGCAAGAAGATATAAAACTATAACTATCTTTGAATGGATTCCAGAGATATAGTTATAAAATATATAGGCCTATACGACTTATCAATGTTTATAGATGAAATATACATTTGTGGTGATTATCCCTATGTCTGCGTTTTAGCAACTCTTGGGCCCTAAGTATAGGCCTATATCATATTTAATTTGTTGGGTTCAAAAATGATGTATTTCTATTTTTGTTTTATTAGGTTTCATTTTATAAAGCCATTCGGGTCATTGCCTCTGTTGCTTTTGTCATATTTATTTTACACATAGACCATATCGATTTACTGTAGACGAGTGATGGATCTCACGGCTATTGTCCATGGAAATAAATAAAGCTGGTAAATATAGGGGTATGTCCGCGGCTAATCGCTATCCTTACTTTCAATAGACCTACTGGAATTGTATCAAAAAGGATATATAAAACAGATATAGCCTATTGAATTTCAAGGGGGTATGGTAAACATATTAAATCAAATGAGTAAAACGCAAGTCTAGACAGAACGATTACTACTGACTGTTCTGAGGAAGAAGAAGAAAAAACCAAAATAATATCGTTATCAATCAACGGAATATTCTTTGTCGAATTTTAGCTCCGCCAACGCGTTAGTGGACGAATATGTTGGGTCTGTTCAACCAATGCATACATACTCTTTTAAAAAGCTTATATGTCAGGCTTGTTCCTTTTGTAAGTGCACGACTCTGTGGCCAACATGTGATTTAGGGGTGAGGGCTAGGACGTCCGGCATTGGGAAGAAGACTACACTCATTTACCATAGCATTTACCATAGCATATGTAGAGTAGGCTAGGTACCGACCGTACCATACCACAACTATATAGTAATATACACCAGTCAAAAGGGCGGGAAAATTTTCCTAAACTTGAGAACTACGTGGAGTGAGTTTTTATTGGGGTGGGGGTGTGTGGGAAGGGGCATTTTGGCAGTGATAGCATTTTTCTTGGTATGACTGAATGTTGAGAGGCTGCTTGAAACTGCTTAATTAGTGTCAAAATAGGCATGTCGAAATTCTACTTGTGAAATATAGTCTGGTAATTTTTAGACAGATTTCGTAGTTTTTCGTCCATGCTCTCAGTCAACATCCATTCATGAACAATAAAAAATACCGAACATGACAAAATTAGTCTAAAGTGTCTTTAATAGGCCTGTTTGGGGGTTTTCTTCCCCGACGGTTATCCCATGCGGTCGATGTGTAGGCCCTATAGTATCCTATACAATGCTCTCAGCATGCCGGGTTCCCTATTCCTGTTTTCTAACAATTCGTTCGTCAGTGTCCATAACCAAGAAGGTTACGGGACCTTCTTCACATAAATAGTGAGTGCCGCACCTGCTGTTTAAGTAAACAACAAATAACATTTTGGCGTGTTGGTTGATTCTCACCTACTTACCCAAACTCCGTTCCGTTTCTTATATCTGTACTATCGGGGGTTTATAATTTATTTTGTTTCTTTGCTTTTGATCTCATCTTACTTAAGTGGGGGACCAAATAAAAAGGTTTTATTTTTAAAGTGCTGGTAGGCTCTTTAACTACCAGCTCTATTATCTAACTGTGATCTAAGCACGTTCTGCTCCATTCAGCAAGTGGCACGTGTATAGGGTTTCGTAATACACAATTAGCCTATATAACATTCTGATCTATACTGCTTAGAGAAATATTATCAGTTTATAAGCGATGGTTATAAAATTACATTCATTGACGTCATGGAAATCCACATTGCGCCTTTCGTGGAATCTCGTGAACAGCGTGAGCTATTTTTGGCATTCAGTTTAACTTTCACAACTACTGATATTATACCGTAGCATGAACTTTTTTCCCTTCAAATCTTAAATTTATAAAATAACCTCTATAGTTATATAGTTATATATATATATATATATATATATATATATATATATATATATATCTATATTTATATATATATGTACGCTCTACAACAAAAGCTTAACTATTCTTGTTTGCATGGAATCTCTTTCAATATTGTCACATTTACCACATTATGCTTGAATTCAGTTATTCATTAGCTCTCTGGGAACGGCGGGGTATAGTACTCGTTTGTGGTAAACAAAATCACCGCCTGCAAGGAGAAGTCCTTACCAAACGATTTCAAGGCTCTTTGCACTTAAATACGAAACCAGTATATTCTAGGCGGGGTGCCTCTTCGTTGAGAGCTTTTATACGTTTCACTATTAATTTTATGATACACTATTATAATCAAATCTTTTTATTCACAGATGATTTTTTTTTTTTTTTTGTATGTGAAACCATTCCCGACAAACAAAGTGTCAAATCAAGTGAGCTTAGTCGAATGAGAACAGCTAATAAGAAAAATATACAAACTTCCCCTTACTCTTTTGTTTCTTTTCTTATTTGTATTTCTTATTTGTATTATTCGGCCTACATATACATTGATGGTCGCCGAAGTCAAGCAGTCAGGCAATCGCACGGAAAATAGAAGTCTGTCGCTAGAATGAATCCGGAAAGGACTGCCTCAAAGATAAGCAGAATGTATGATAGCCTAGAATTGCAGCCAAGATCAGGGGAGAGGTGGGAGAGGAGAGGGGTTGGGGTGATGTGTAAAAAATGACCATAGTGAGAGGTAATCAGGCAATCAGTCTGTCAGTCAGTCAGATAGTCAGCCAGGACAGAAAGACAGATAGTCAGCCAGGACAGACAGACATATAGTCAGACAGACAGATAGTCAGCAAGGACAGATAGTCGGGACAGACAGACAGATAGTCAGTCAGGACAGACAGACGGATAATCAGCCAGGACAGACAGATAGTCAGTCAGGACAGATAGTCAGACAGACAGATAGTCAGTCAGGACAGACATACAGATAGTTAGCCGGGACAGACAGATAGTCAGTCAGGACAGACAGACAGACAGACAGATAGTTAGCCAGGACAGACAGACAGATAGTTAGCCAGGACAGACAGATAGTCAGCCGGGACAGACATACAGATAGTTAGCCGGGACAGACAGATAGTCAGTCAGGACAGACAGACAGATAGTCAGTCAGTCAGGAGAAACAGACAGATAGTCAGTCAGGACAGACATACAGATAGTTAGCCAGGACAAACAGACAGATAGTCAGCCAGGACAGACAGATAGTCAGTCAGGACAGATAGTCAGACAGACAGATAGTTAGCCAGGACAGACAGACAGATAGTTAGCCAGGACAGACAGATAGTCAGTCAGGACAGACAGACAGATAGTCAGTCAGTCAGGAGAAACAGACAGATAGTCAGTCAGGACAGACATACAGATAGTTAGCCAGGACAAACAGACAGATAGTCAGCCAGGACAGACAGATAGTCAGTCAGGACAGATAGTCAGACAGACAGATAGTTAGCCAGGACAGACAGACAGATAGTTAGCCAGGACAGACAGATAGTCAGCCGGGACAGACAGAGAGATAGTTAGCCAGGACAGACAGACAGATAGTCAGCCAGGACAGACAGAGCGGTCCCGATAGGACAAAACGTCAGCTGGTTTTTCCCTTTTAAACAGCAATTCCCACCCAGATTCAGCTATCATGCACAGTCTATAGTCAGAATTTTCTTAATTTTTATTTACATTTAGTTTTATGCCCCTCCTCTTAACAAAAGAACGAAACAAAAACAAAATGAACCATGAAACAGGGAAAATAATGTGTAGTCTACTCCTCTGTGTGTGATTTAGTTGATTCTAAATATGAAATAAATAATCAAGAAAAAATACGGGCAAGTTATGGTTACTCTTATAATAAAGAAGCGGTACCCCCATGACGCCTAACCGATCACCCTTACAGAAAAAGTACACACCCGACGTACAGAGTGCGGAAAGTTTAAAGGTATAAAATAAATATGTTTAAGACAACTGCAACTCTTCGAAGAATAACAAATAATGTTAACAAGAAAAGAAGCAGGTGCTGTTTTCTTGTGGTACAAGTTTTTTTCTTTTCTGTTTATTTTTTTTATTTTCTCTTTTTTTGCTTTCTCTCTCTCGGCAGCTAGCATCTCCTCAGTTTTCTTTCTTTTTTTTTCCTGTTTGGGTTGTCTGAAAGAGAGAAATTATTTGAATTGTACTTGGTAAATACGTATCGAATGTGTCAAACCAGCGATAAATGTAAGAGAGGGGGGTTTATATCAAACATAAAGAAAAGACAAAGAGATATAAAATTTAAAAAAAAAAGCGGGGGACAGGGACAACTCATTCCAGGAAAGGAAATTAATGTATTTATCCATTCAGACGGCGAGATCAAATATATATAGGAAAGGAAATTAATGTATTTATCCATTCAGACGGCGAGATCACATATATATGAATACTGGTGATACTTCTGATTGTTCTCGGATCCATATATTGTTTTGTACATAAAAGCTAGAAAGGTCGTTTCGCTATCATTCCCCGTATGTAGTATTAGTGTACACTTGATGGTATAGGCCTAACTATGCAGGATTTACAATAGTAAAAAAAGTTATCGAGTTATTTGGGAAAGGAAGGAATTTAACTCGTCAGAAGCAGGATATCAGAAGAAAAAAAAGAGAAAAATGAAAAGTACAAAGAACATTGACATATATATATATATATATATATATATATATATATATATATATATATATTTATATATATATATATGTGTGTGTGTGTGTCGGTGTGTGTATATATGTACATGTAAAAAGTGCCGAGAACGAGTAAATCATCTTTTTAAAATTACTAACATGGATGTTTTACTTATCTTATTCCAGTCTTTTTGTACATTTTCAACCCCCCCCCCCGCCCCATATTATGTGCACGCCACTGCATAGGAACAACTGGTCCACGGGTGTACCCAGGAGTTGAGTTTAGTATACGATAGATCACTCATCAACCTTTGACCTGCGCATCACGGTGTAGTTTGTCTATACACCCTTTCGAAGGGACTCGTATATACCTCACTTTGACGTAACACGCGTCATGATCCCCGTGGTTACCTTCGGAAAGTAAAATAGACTGGGCTTGAGATGAGTGGATCAAGTTGTTTGGTTTTTTTTGTGAACAGTTTCTATCTTGATTGACTTGTCATGTTAAAACGAACACAGTGAGGTAAGTGAGGTTATCTTTCCCCATTCAAACATGGTTTGCCTATGATATAGTTTTTAGTATTACCCCCTCGTTTTGTTGTAGTTGAGAAAAAAACAGAATCGATTGATTGCTTTCCGCTTACCTTATAAACCAATCGACAAAACTTTAGTGCCCATGACCAACGTGCGATCGAATTACGCGCGGCTTAACAAGTTCCCACATACACTGTAAGTGTCAAGACTTGTTAGTAACCACGTAATATAAGCCAAGAAATAGCTCTGGGAAAATCTTACCAAACGTAAAATAATATGCGAATCAATTTAAACTTTTTTTTGCTGTTATAAATTTGCATCTTTATTGTTTGTTTTTTGGTTAACAGTGAGAGGGGAGTGGAGGGGGGGGGGTAGGGTTGCATGCCAGGCGTGATTAACACCAATGACTTCTTAAGCTGGGAACACATGAGGCCAATTCTATATGAAAACATTGAACATTTTTACAATGGTGGTGAAAATTTGTATAAATTCATGGAATGATGGATTTTAAAAGTTTGAACACTCCTTTTTCCCTTTTTAATGGACTTTGCAGCTGACCCTGCCCCTCCCCCACCCCACCCTTGCTTAATTAAAGAGATATATTACAACATTGTTTTTGCATGATCTCACTTAGCGTGCGTAACAATAGATGGAGGATAGACTAATGATACAAACGAATGGTGCTTGCACAATCGCTTGTCAATCATATTTTATAATTTGTCAATGAAACTTACTCGTGATATGGTCAAAGTAGTAAGTACCTACCGGTGGTTAGGCTTACTAGTTACTAGACGAATACAGTCAACAGTATTAATGGGGCTAACTAGCAGCGGAATTGCTAACAAATGACAATTTTTTTATTCTTGGTTTCCCGACATTACCGACCGGGCAAATAGCATATTGACGTTCTTATTTTCCCCCTTTTCTTCTCCTTCTCCTTCTTCTTCTTTTAAAGGTTTTTACTGGCTTATACAGATAGTAGCTGAAATTTTCTTAACTTCCCCATAGAACATTCCAGGAGGGGGGGGGGGGAGGGGTGACTGGCACGCTTGCTTACAAGCCGTGAACTGGACAAAAGTCAATGCAGGACAAGATTACTTTTCTGCACAGAGCTATTCACTTTGGAATAAGAGAAAAGCACATTGTTATGCTTTCGAAAATGATGTGGGACGTTTCATGGGCATTCAGGGGAATAGGGACGAAGTGGGCAAGAAAAATGGGGCATGCGGCCGGGTGTGGAGTACAGATTAATGGTGGTAGTGGAATTATACAGTATAGTCACTGTCAAGCAGTTATAATCAACCCCCTCCCCTCTTGCTTCCCCCTTGCCCGCATTATCATCCTCGTCCAATGATCACATTTGCTACTGACAGACAAACTTTCCGGTCGCTCCACTTGAAGATTAACCACAACCTCTTCCGCCTACAAAGCCGTCACTTATATGATTCCGTGAACTATTCTGCTTCCGTCTGCAATACATACTGTTGCATCGCCTATGGGAGCCTTTCAGAGCCTCTAAACACACATAATGCCATGCACACTCGAGCCGTCGAGCATATTATTTACGTTCGCAAAGATGGAAAAAAAAAAAGAATTTGATCGGAAACTACTGTATGTATTGTAAACGTTTTGAATTTGAAACTTTTTCTCTTTGAAGGCTGCGTATGCATTGCCATAAACATGTTTTCCTGTGATGTCATACACATGATATGGCGCGTGGATGAACTTAAAAGGCGCGTGTAGGACACGCGGGTTGCGCGTGCCCTATTAGCTTGTCGCGAGGACCAGCTTTGAAGTTGAGTTAAGCGCGAAAATCACGTGTCAAGTCAAATTTGTTTTGCATTAAGGCTTCTTCTGCTAAGTTGGTTAATAATAGTTTTAAAAAAAGAGCAAAGATTCAATTTGTGTTTTGTCAAAAGATACTGACCGCCTTCACCGCGTGGGTTTGCAGTTCATGTGTTGACGTCTGGCAAGAAACAACCTTTGGCAG